>NW_027507748.1:446072342-446181982 GCF_037356315.1 Lithobates pipiens | reverse complement strand
TATCATACCACACAGGATGTACAATCAAATCAAGGCAGTGAAAAGTGCATTATAGAAATGTCTGAATTAAATTTTGTATGGAAGGTAGTATGAGAGCAGTGTGAACAAGGGTGTTTTTTTTTTTAAACTTTCAGCAAGCTTTGGGCAGCTTTTTTAAAGCCTTTAAAGCACCCCTCAACTCCTATTTGGAAATGTTAAACAAATCTAAGCCCCTGTACACACGGTCGGAGATTTCGACAACCAAATCCGTCGGATTTTGTCCGAAACTGTTGCATACACACGGTCGGACTAAGTTGTCGAAAAATCCGATCATTCAGAACGTGATGACGTAATTTCGTTACGATGGGACTACGTTCAGGCTAGTAGCCAATAGCTTTGATGTAGGAATTTGATCTGAGCATGCGTGGCACTTGGTCCGATCAAAATTCTTTACACATGACCGGAGTATGTCCGATCGAACCAGTTGGTCGGGAAATATTTCCAACATGTTGGAAAATTGGGTCCGACGGAATCAGTCCAATGCATACCACACACAGTCGGATTATCCGACAACACGGTCCGATAGGACACATTCCGACGGATTCTCCGACCGTGTGTACAAGGGCTAAGTGGGAGTGCCAATTTTCTGTTAGCAGGCTTCATAAGACTTTCAACAAGCTTCAAGAAGTGCTGAAGCCTGCCAGCAGCTTCTTTAAAAATGACAATCAGCGGTCCCATTAGGATCTGTATTCAACATTTACAAACTGAAGCTGCATGATACCTTAAAAGCTATATCACACCACTCTCATACAAGCTAAAGCCCATGTGAAACAGGACTAACAGGTATACTCCTCTGATGCCCGTATGCGAGTCAATTTGTTGACAAATTAGCATACAGTATTACATTAAAACAAGCAGCCATCTGTTAAGCGGTTTGGCCACATGGATTCAAGCTGAATAACTGACAGGGTCAGCAAGTATTTTTCTGTACTTCTGTCTGTTTACTTTCAAAATCAAAATGACCAGATGACCAGAGTCTAGGTCACAGTTTACTGTGGATTTCTGTGCTAGAGAAATATGCTGCGTCACAACATTTTTATTTGTGGTGTTTACTAACGGATGGATACATGTCCTCCGAACAATTATTGCTGGCTTATTTCGCAACATCTCACAAGTATTGAAATATGTTATTAAACACCCTTTTTTCAAATTTCAGCAGTGAATGTCCCTCACATAAGATGCTGCTTTGTTCTTCCACTATCAGGGTCCTATGGTGGTGCCTATCCTCCTATGGTTGGCCTATAGCTCCATTTGAAGAGGCAGCATGCACCGATATGCACATGCAGAGATACACAGGGGACACTTTTTGCTATAATAAATATCCCCCCAAAAATATATATAAAAAACTTTTCCTCAGTTTAGGCCGATACATATTTTTACATATTTTTGGTAAAAAAAAAAAATAGCAATAAGCGATTGATTGGTTTGCGCAAAAGTTATAGTGTTTACAAAATAGTGGATAGTTTTATGGCATTTTTATGAATTTTTTTTTTTAGTAGTAATGGCAGCGATCAACGATTTTTATCGTGACTGCTACATTATGGCGTACACATTGGACATTTTTGGGACCATTGCCATTTATACAGTGCTATACAAATGCACTGATTCCTGTGTAAATGACACTGAAGGGGTTAACCACTAGGTGGCAGTGTAGGGGTTAAGTGAGCTCTTGGGAGTGTTTCTAACGGGGGGAGGCCACGTATGACACGTCACTGATCTCTGCTCCGATCACAGAGAGCAGAGATCATTGACACGGTCACTAGGCAGAATGGGGAGATGCTCGATTACATTAGCATTCCCCCGTTCTTCCACCCCGTGAGACGATTGCGGGTTTATCAATCTCACGGAGGTCCAGACTGGTGCGCACGCGATGGCATGGCGGCAAATTTAAAGGGACTTACCTGTACGCCCATTTTCCTGTCTGTGCCATTCTGCCGACGTATATCGGCATGCTCCAGTCGGCCTGTGGTTAAAAGAAACCCATGGACATAGCTAAAGCCCAGGGCTTGGTGTTACTTTTTTTAGTTAGCGATCACTTATGGTAGTGAGAAGGGCCAGCTAACCCACCTGCAATGGTTCCTGGGCTCTGTGTCATTCCTATGGGGAACCAGGGGTCGTGATGTTTACAATTAGAGGAGAACAGGGAATAAATGTTCCTCAATCTCCCCTGGATCTATCAGGGCAGTGACTAAAGAATCCTGAAGCGACAAGGATTTTTATTATTATACAGGATTTATATAGCGCCGTTTGTGTGTCACTTTACAAACATGAGTGCAGACAATACAAATCAATACAGGAAGAATCAGAGGGCCTTGCTCATTCGAGCTAAAAGGGAGGGTCAAGTGATACAAAAGGAAATACTGGGGGAATTCCATCACTACCAGTTGCAGAGTTGTAATTCCCTGGTTATGGAGCTTGATTAGCTGCAGTGGAGGGCAGGGGAGACACTGGTCTTCATAACCTTTCACCTGCCCATGCTATCACAAAGAGGGCTTCTTAAAGTGGTTGTAAACCCTTACAAACCACTTTGACCTACAGGTAAGCCTAGATTAAGGCTTACCTGTAGGTCCAAGAAATATCTCCTAAACCTATACGGTTTAGGAGATATTTACCTGAAGCCACCGCTGTCTACGGCGCATGTGCCGTGACAGCGGCGTGCAGGCGCACTGGGTAAGCCGCAGATCGCGGCGATATGCCGCGAGTGTCGGCTCCCATGCGCATGTGCGGGAGTGACGTCATCGATGCTCTGGCGAATCACAGCGCCGGAGCGGCGAGACCCACCAAGAAGATGGACGCTCGGAACTACAGGGGACAGCCGTGACTTTGCTGGTTCCTGTGTCAGGTAAGTGACACATAATGGACTACTATGCGATGCATAGTAGTCCATTATGCTTTACCTTTGCAGGGAATCAAAGAGGAAGTAAACCCATCAGGGTTTACTTCCTCTTTAAATGACAAAGGAAAAGTATAGATAGAATAAAAAAAAAAAAAAAAAAGCACTCCTGCCTCCTCCAAATAGACTTAAATAAAAGTGCTTGTGTGGATTGCACCACACATATGAGGTATTCCAAAAGGTCATTGGAGTGCAATTCTAAATAATTAATGGTCAACTGTAAACGGATAACCTGTAAAGGCTTTAACCGGTTCCCGACCAGCGCATGACGATGTAGTCGACAGAACGGCACGGGCAGGCATATTGGCATACATGTACGTCCAATCTTCAATGCCGCCCTGCCAGCTGGTCGGGCCCCCCGTGAGTCCAGTCAGGGGACCCGCGGACTCTATCGCCGCGGGCATCCCCGCGATTGTCTCACGGGACGGGTGAATGGAGGAAATGCCGTGTAAACAGCATTTCTCCATTCTGCCTAGCAACTAGTGACGCTGATCTCTGCTCCATGTGATTGGAGCAGAGATCAGTGTTCACTAAATGAAAGCCCAACCCCCCACAGTTAGTAACACACCCCTAGGAACACTTAACCCCTACACTGCCACCCACTGGTTAACCCCTTCACTGCCAGTGTCATTTAAACAGGAATCACTGCATTTATATAGCAGTGATTACTGTATAAATGACAATGGTCCCAAAAATGTGTCAAAAATGTTCGATGGGTCCCCCACAATGTCGCAGTCACAATAAAAATCGCTGATCGCCACCATTACTAGTAAAAAAAAAAAAAAATAATAAAAAATTAATAAAAATGCTATAAAACTATCCCTATTTTGTAAACGCTATAACTTTTGCACAAACCAATCAATAATCGCGTATTGCGATTTTTTTTTACCAAAAATATGTAGAAGAATACGTATCGGCCTAAACTGAGGGAAAAAAATGTTTTTTTATATATTTTTTGGGGATATTTATTATAACAAAAAGTAAAAAATAATGCGTTTTTTTCAAAATTGACGCTCTATTTTTGTTTATAGCGCAAAAAATAAAAACCGCAGGGGTGATCAAATACCACCAAAAGAAAGCTGTTGGTGGGAAAAAAAAGGACATCAATTTTGTTTGGGAGCCACGTTGCACGACTGCGCAATTGTCAGTTAAAGCGACGCAGTGCCGAATCGCAAAAAGTGGTCTGGTCTTTGACCCGCAAAATGGTCTGGTCTGTAAGTGGTTAAAGAAGTAGTAAACCACAAAAAAAAAAAAAAAAAAACACACAAAAAAAACTTCTCTCTGCAAAAGAATGTCATACTGTGCTAGCATGCATCACATACGAGCACATTATGAAAGTCTTCCCTAAAAAAAGGAAGCCTTCCAGTGGCACGCCGTCACTGATGACAGGGCTTCCATCTTCACCCAGTCCTCCTTCCAGGTTCACGGGCAGCTGCTGTTTGGTTAGCCGAGTCGCAATAGTGTCACTCCCGCGTAGGCACACGGGAGTCACGTCCGAAGCACGGCTGTCTCTGGTCGGTACGCTGTCCATTAAGAGCGCAGTGCGTATGCATTGGTGACATCACTGGCGCAGCTAAAGTAAATAGGCGATATTTACTGACAACACTGAAGAAATTACTTTGCTACAATGTAAAGTAGTGAGTGTACAGCTTATATAACAGTGTAAATTTGCTGTCCCCTCAAAATAACTCAACACAGCCATTAATGTCTAAACCACTGACAACAAAAGCGAGTACACTCCTAAGAGGAAATTTCCTAATTGGGCCCAATTAGCCACCCTCCCCCCAGTGTCATGTGACTTGTTAGTATTACAAGGTCTCAATTGTGAATGGGGAGCAGGTATGTTAAATTTGGTGTTATCGCTCTCCCATACTGGTCAATGGACATTCAACATGGCACCTCATGGCAAAGAACTCTGAGGATCTGAAAAAAAGAATTGTTGCGCTACATGAAGATGGCCTAGGCTATAAGGAAGATTGCCAAGACCCTGAAACAGAGCTGCGGCATGGTGGCCAAGACTATACAGTGGTTTTATAGGACAGGTTCCACTCAGTACAGGCCTTCGCCATAGTCGAGCAAAGAAGTTGAGTGCACGTGCTCAGCCTCACATCTAGAGGTTGTCATTGGGAAATAGATGTATAATTGCTGCAGAGGTTGAAGGGGTGGGGGGCTCGCCTGTCAGTGCTCAGACATTACACTGCACAATGCATCAAATTGGTCTGCATGGCTGTCATCACATAAGGAAGCCTCTTCTAAAGATGATGCACAAGAAAGCCCGCAAACAGTTTGCTGAAGAGAAACAGACTAAGGACATGGATTACTGGAACCCCACTTGGTTCAGATGGTGTCAAGCGTGTGGGGCAGCAACCAGGTGATGAGTACAAAGACAAGTGTGTCTTGCCTACAGTCAAGCATTGTGGTGGGAGCACCATGGTCTGGAGCTCCATGAGTGCTGCCGGCACTGGGGAGCTACAGGTCACTGAGGGAAGCACGAATGCCAACATTTACTGTGACCTACTGAAAAAGAGCATGATCCCCTCCCTCCACAGACTGGGCCGCAGGGCAGTATTCCAACATAACGACCCCAAAACACACCTGGAAGATGACCACTGCCTTGCTAAAGAAGCTAAGGGTCAAGGTGATGGACTAGCCAAGGATGTCTCCAGACCTAAACCCTATTGAGCATCTGTGGGGCATCCTCAAACAAAAGGTGGAGGAGCGCAAGGTCTCCAACATCCACCAGCTGTGTGATGTCATCATGGAGGAGAAGAGGACTCCAATGGCAACCTGTGAAGCTCTGGTGAACTCCATGCTCAAGAGGGTTAAGGCAGTGCTGGAAAATAATGGTGGACACACAAAATATTGTCAGTTTGAGCCCAATTTGGACATTTTCACTTAGGGGCATACTCACTTTTCTTGCCAGCAGTTTAGACATTAATGGCTGTGTTTTGAGTTATTTGGAGGGGGCAGAAAATTTACACTGTTATTTGAGCTGTACACTCACTACTTTACATCGTAGCAAGGTGTAATTTCTTCCGTGTTGTCATATAAAAAGATAGAATAAAATATTTACAAAAACGCGAGGGATGTACTCAATTTTGTGAGATACTGAAATTAATTTTAGTGTATTTTGTCTTGAAAAAATGCATCACATAGCTGCAGAAATATTGTGTGAGATAAATTGCAATGGGCACCATTTTTTGTTCTACAGGGCCTCTGCTTTCAGAAATTATATAATAATTAGGGTTCAAAGTAATTTTCTAGCACAAAATGCATGTTTTTAACGTGTGAAAAATTAAAAAAATTGCCCTGGCTGCAAAATAGTTAAAGAGGAACTTTGCTCCTCAGGTTAATTTTAATATTAATCCCTTCCTACTTGGTCTGCTGGGGTCAGCTAAAATACCAAATTCACCCACCCAGCAAATCTAACGTTCTCCCGCTGCCATCTGCTGAAAGTTGCTGCACTGCTGGATCCAGTGTCGCCATCTTCTTTGTGATGTAATCAAGAGGCTGGCTGTCTCTTCCGGGTCCTAGCAACCATCTTCCTAATTCAGCATGTAAAATTAATTATACACAGCTCCAAAGCTTCCAGAGATCCATGACAAAGGCATCCCAAGAGGTTTTGGGCAGGGGGTGAGTGGGGGCCAGAAAGGTGGAACTATTGCTATATGTTGAGATTTCTCTCCATTAAAAAAACTGCGATTTACTGATGGGGGGGGGGGGGGGGTCAAAATGTAAAATAATTTAACTCATGTTCACATTTCCAGTTATTTCTAGTCTGTAGGATAAGCATGGCTGCAGCACAGAATTCAAAAATCTGCCTTCTAAAAGAAAAATCAGGTGCTGAAAGAAGGCATTAAGAGGTGGAGCCAGCACAGGAATTACTGCTTATAGGTAGCAAGGTGCCATGGAATATGTAGTCCTTGGGAATTGAAAGGAAACAGAGGAGAAACTTGCAAAGCAGAGATGGCCAGGAGACAGGCAACCCACATAAAATGAAAGGAGATTTCTTCACATCAACCCAAACAGACTAGAGCTGGCCATACACTAGTATAATTTTTTGATTAAAATAGGCTTTGTTTTAAAAAAAATAAAAAAATTCTTCCATTTTCTTAGTGGGGTTAATTATTTAAACTGCAGGGATTAGAGAGTTTGAAGGAGGATGGAATTTTTTTCTCCAGTTAACGAAGCTCTAATAGTGAATGTGGTTTTTATTTCAGAAAGTACATTTTTCTAAAATCCAATGCTAAAAGCAAACAATTGTGAATGAGATTTGTCAAGTCATGAAACGTACTAAGAATTTACTTTTGAATGTTCGCATGAATATGCATATAAACATCTTCTAGGGTATGACCAGCTTAACACTGCTCTCAGAGTAGTCTAGGTTCCATTTCAGATAAGATATGTATAAAGGCTTACTTAGAAAGCATGTGGCCCCATTTATCAATCTCTAGCAAAATATTCAAACATGCATGCTCATATACCAGAAAATAGCTCCATTACCTTTTGCATTTTTTGTTGCTGGAGATGGTGGTTGTTCTGTAAACACTTCAGAGGAAGCTGGTTCGGCATTGTCAAAGTCCTTATCCATTACTTCCATAAGACTGGTTATATCTGAGTCATCTGAACTGTGCCGAGCATTACTGCTGCCAGTTCCAAAGTATTCAGGGTGAGAAGAGGGGTTAGAGGTCCCTGCTCGGGACACTTCTGCTGGCTGCTCTGTCTGTGTATGAGGCACTACTGGTAGTTGTGTTGGCTGCTCCTGTAGGACAGGTCCTTGTGGTTGTACAAGACTCGGATTTAATTTTGTTCCTCGAGAACGTTTGGTTAAAGATGAACTATGAGCAACAGTACTGGAGTCAATGGTCACGGAGGAAGTTCTGCTAGGTGGCAATGAAGCAGGAACTTGTCCAGGCATTCTGTTTGCTACATTGGAGCTGTTTTTTGTCCTCGATGTTTCCACATCATGAGCACTCCTTTGCAAAATTGTTGCATTGCTTTGTTTGTGATTAACCGTGGTAGGTCTTGTAGTAGCACTCCCACTATACAACCCCCTGTTAGAAGTAGGATTTGAATCTGGTCCTACTGTGTTAAAGCTATAAAAGGGGAAAAAAAACAAAGAAAAAAAAGATGTTGCAAAGAATACACTTCAAAGTAAAACTAATGTCTTCTTTTCATATAATGCATGTATCAACACAGCATTTGGCACTTTAATTACATAAGATGCATATTTTCCTTGCTTGATAAATACAATTCCCATCCTATACTTTCCATCAGCGCTGCCTCTGTTTCAGACAAAGGGGGTGGAGGACCAGCCATCAGGAAGCGCAAGAGACGAGTAACAAATTTAGAACTCCAAGCATTTATAGCCATGTGTGCCTAAAATTCCCAGGAAATCGCTAGACAGGACCAGTCTTTGCTGGGAGTGATAAGGATGGGGCAGTGCTGATTATATAAGTTGGAGGTGAATGTTCCTATAGGATCGCACCACATGACCATATTTCATTGTGTCACACTGTAGCACCAGGTTATTCAGCTAATACAAAAGGTTGATACTACACAGGGAGTTAAAAAAAATGCCATAATGTCTTGAAGTAAAGTCTGTTATTTGTTAATTTCACAAAAAAGTCATAAGGATTGTCTTAAGTAGATAAAAAAAAAAAAAAAAATAGAGCATATAGTTCTACTTCTATTTCAATTGCAAATATGTAGCCAATAAAATATGCCCACCTATAAATGATGCTTAAAAAAATAAAAACTAGTATTTGCAAGTTAAATATTATTAAAGACCTGCTACTGCATTCACAGTGAGTGGACAAGTACATGTCACAACTGAGGTTTACATCTCACATTTTTTGCAGTCTGAATACATAGTTTATCTAGTAAGCTGGATATTTTGAAAGGTGCATATACAATTCTCTTCTCTATTCTTTGTTGCTGACCTGCATCAGGTTGAACATTTGCACTAAGGAAATATTACATTGGAGATTAAAATTGACTTACTTGCTTTCAGACGAAATGCCAACTATCCTCCTGAGGTCAAAGGGCCGGCCCAAATGAAAAGGAGGATTTGAAGCTTCAAAAGAGAGCCGCCTTCTGAATGGCTCCCATATCCCTTGAGCTTCTAAGTAAGCTGTTCCTATTACCAGTAGAAAAAGCAAGCTGGGGGAGACACAAGAATGGAAAATATAAGAATAAAAAAAGTAGGACGTGGACATTCAAATGATCAACATTATTGATTTAGCTGGATCATTTTACTTATTACACAAACATATGGGCTTTTGTGGTATGTCCTCCCCAGAGAGTACGTGCCGATAGATCCATATTAAAGATTCATTTGGTTTTTTGTTGTCCTGATTTTTGTTTTTGTATTCTTGTGTATGTGCATTTTTGAAGGAGGTCTATTTTACATCCTGGGTTTTTGGAGAGGGGTGGTGCGATGAACATTAAAGGGGTGTGTGTCCAGGATGCCCAAACATTTATACCGTGGCTCTTTATATAGTCAGGTTAGTTCTGAGTATCCCCCAAAATGCGTACTTTTTTTACTGTATGGCATTGGACAAGGTATCCCAATCCACCTATTGGAGTCTGTTTGGCTTGTTTTTATCTGCCTTTGCAAATTGTTTTTGCTGTCAATAATGGTTTTGGAGGCAATGCACTAGGCATTTGCGCCCTCTTGTATGTGTTTTGACATTCACCAAATTTAACACACATGCACCAGGCAGACTGACCTATGGCATATGTTGGACAAGGTTACATTCACCATTTAAAAACAACCCTATGTGCATGCCAGATAAAGTTTGTGGTATGCGTTTACTACATCAGCCTGGATCAGATAATTTAAAATTTGGCCTTGTTTTTACTGAAAAAAAAAAAAAATGAAAACGTGCAGCTAATACACAGGCTAGACAAAGTCATAATTATTTCCAGGTACATGTTTAGCTTACTGGAGCTCATATTTTTCCCAACTTACAAAACACTGACAGTCACATGGCTCACATCCACAGCTTCCCATACTTTTCCACTCTTAGAGCTGACATTAGTGAAAGCCATATTCACTGCAGCCAATATACTAATACTAGTTACAAGTTTAATCTATGTACTCAAATTGTACGAAGTTCTATAAAAGAAAACATTTGATGATTTAATAGTGTTTCTCAACCTTTCAGACAAGGCACGCTTTAAAATTCCACACAATCTTGAGGCAACCCATTCTAAAATTTTAAAAACTAAAATAGTTTTGCATAATGTAGCAACATTTCCATGTGTAGGACACCCAAGATTATCAGTGATTTATTTTTCCAAAGCAAAGACACGTTTGCACACTGGTACTGATTAGTATTCCAATGTTTCTCTTCTACCTCGGTTTCTCTCCCTCACTCAGCTAACGTGACCCTGCGACCCTTTTCAGCGGTAAAGCAGCGCTATTTTTAGCGGCGCTATTCGGCCGCTAGCAGGGCGGTTTTAACCCCTGACTAGAGGCCAAAAAGGAGTTAAATCTGCCCGCAAAACGGCGCTGCAGCGGCACTTTGCCGGCCACATAGCAGCGCTGCCCCATTGTTTTCAATAGGGAGGAGCGGTGTATTCACCGCTCCTCCACCGCTGCAAAGAAGCTGCTGGCAGGACTTTTTGTGATGTCCAGCCAGCGCAGCACCCCAGTGTGAAAGCACTCGTGCTTTCACACTGGGTTTGCAGCTGAGACTTTTTTCAGGCGCTATAGTGCCTGAAAAATGCCTCAGTGTGAAAGGGGTCTTAGAGTAATCCTCTCAGCAAGTCATCTGAGGGAGTGATGCCATCAAGACGGTTTTACAAGATGTTGTAGATTGTGGGGGTTTTTCATCCTGTGGCGAACTGCAGGAAAAAAAAAAAAACAGACGAAGAGGAGGGAAACCAGGACAGAGAGCTGAATCCATCAGGAGGCTTTTCACCCCATGCAGGGGTACATATTTTCGGTGAGTGCGGACCTCAGGGGGGGAGTACGTCTGAAGATTCCTAGAGTTTTATATATATCACAGTATTCATTCAAGCACCAGACACTTTTTTTGAAGATGATCACCTATGTGGAATTACGAACTGAAACGTTTTGCTGATGCATTCATTTGTTTCTATATTTTACACTGTTTTAGTGAATGGACATTAATTAGCTTTTTATTGCTTTGCACTTGAGCACTTTGTTTACAGTTAGTAACTGAGGCCAATAGACCGCAGAGTTGCACCTGCACATGTCACACATTTGGCTGCTTTCACACCGAAAGCACCGACCATTAGCGTTAAGCACCGATTGTTTCAGCGGCGCTTTGGTGCTGTTTAAGAAAGGGTTAAAAGTGCCCGCGTTGCAGTTTTTCCGAAGCACTTTTTAGGCGCTGCCCATTCATTTCAATGGCCAGTGCATTTTGGGAGAGCCAAATATAGCGCTCCCAAAATGCCCCGCAAGCACACCGTAACACTGAAATAAATGGGAGGCGCTTTACAGGCGCTATTTCTAGTTCTAAAAAGCCTGAAAACCGCCGTCTGTGTGAAAGGGGTCTTAGTGTGTTCCCCCCATTTAAAGTGAGATCACATGATTTAATTATTTTTCACATTATATTACTATCACCGCCACTTCACCCCCTTATTCTTCTAAAACTTTCCTCTAATCCCACACCTGTGGGTTTAGCTGGGGTGGGCAGCAACTAATAAACCTTCATAGCCCAAAACATATTTATTTTAACAGGGCCAATCAGCACTGTCCAGACAGAGGGTCAGGGGTCCTGCAGCCTCATAGGACAGTCAGAGTTGAATGAAAAAAACTCCTCTTACAAGCTTTAACCACTGATAGAAATCACAATACTGCTATATACTGCTGAGAAAAGTTATTTAGCAGTTTATATTTATATTTCCATGTTCTGTGTAGAGATCAGATATAGGGAATGAAGGGTCCTGGGCTTTAGCAACAGTTCAAGAAATTTGTATACAGCAGGTTTTTTTTTTTAGAATAAAAATGGTTAAACAGCCTATAAAAATACAGTAAGCACTATCTTAGAATAGAACAGAGGAATACAAAGTACCTCATGATTCCTGAGATGACAACATAAAGAGCCAATTCCCAATTAGGCCGTGGAAGTGCTTCTGCACAGGTTGCTAGCATGTGATATGGAAGGGATGCATTTAATATAAATACAAATTCAGATCCTCCTGTAGTAACAATCTTCAGTTCACGAATGATTCTTGAGGAGGCGAAATCTGGTGTAAACCTGTAAAATGAGAGGACACAGAGGATGCAAGTCAGAAACTTTAAAAGGAGAGCTGCCTGCCATAGGATCCCTACGTCCATCAGAACTGCCACTTTACTTTTTGGGGGTTTACAGATCAGTTTACTTTCCCTACAGTACAGCATATCCACTGATATGTCCATAAGCAGTACAACTTCTGAAATTTGAAAATGCCCAACATCTGGCCTACTGTAAAACTACAAAGTAATCAGGTAAAAAGCTGTTATTGTTGGTAAAGTCCATTAAGATCAACTTTCATAAATAACTGCAGTGCTTATCTACAGTGCTTCCAGAAAGTATTAAGGATGAACTTTTTCCACATTTTGTCATGTTACAGCCTTATTCCAAAAGGGATTCAGTTCACTACTTTCCTCAAGATTCGACAAACAATACCCCATAAAGACAATGTGAAAGAAGTTTGTTTGAATTGTATGCAAATTTATAAAAAAATTAAATAAAATCTACATAAGTATTCACAGCCTTTTCAATGATACTGACAATTGAGCTCAGGTGCGTTCCGTTTCCACTGATCCTCCTTGAGATGAACCATCAGGACTCTTCCTAGAGTGGGCCACCTGGCCAAACAGCCATCAGGGGAGAAGGGCCTTAGTCATGGAGGTGACCAAGAACCCAACAGTCACTCTGACAGAGCTCCAGCGTTTCCCTGTGGAGATGAGAACCTTCCAGAAGAACAACCATCTCTGCTGTACTCCACCAATCAGGCCTTTGTGGTAGAGTGGCCAGAAGCCGCTCAGTAAAAAGGCACAAGAAAACCTGCCTGGAGGTTGCCAAAGGGTACCTTAAGGACTCTCAGACCATGAGAAAAAAAATTCTCTGGTCTGATGGAACAAAGATAACTCTTTGGCCTGAATGTCAAGCGTCATGTATGGAAGAAACCAGGTGGCACTCACCATCTGGCCAATACCATTCCCTGTAGCGAAGCATGGTGGTGGCAGCATTATGCTGTTGGGATGTTTTTCAGCAGCAAGAACTTGGAGACTATTCAGGATTGAGCCATGAAGCCAAGATAACAAAGGGGTGGACACGGGACAACTCTGTGAATGTCCTTGAGTGGCCCAGCCAGAGCCCAGACTTGAACCGATTGAACATCTCTGGAGAGATCTGAAAATGGCTGTGCACAGACACTCTCCATTTAACCTGATGAAGCTCAAGGGGTCCTGCAAAGAATAGGAGAAACTACCCAAAAATAGTTGTGCTAAGCTTGTAGCATCATACTCAAAAAGACTTGAGGCTGTAATTGGTGCCAAAGGTGCTTCAACAAAGTATTTTTGGGTATGAGTCTATCAGCATGGCATCTTGACTTGGCAATATTTTCCCACTCTTCTTTGCAAAAATTGGATTTTTGTACTTACCGTAAAATCCCTTTCTCTGAAGTTCATTGACGGACACAGCACCTTACTCTTGACCTTAGGGTTATATCGCCACCTATAGGAGAGGACTAGGCAGAACATAAAAAAAAAAAACACGCACAGTACCGCCCAGGGGTGGGAACACAGAAAAACTCCACCCACAACGGAAAAAACTCCCCATCAGAGGAACCGAAACCTCAGACAGCCGCCTGCAAAACCTTGCGGCCAAAGCATGCATCCTATGATGCCCCCACATCGACCTTGTAAAATTTGGTGAAACTGTACAGACGACCAGGTAGCTGCCTTACACACCTGTGAAATGGACACTTGATGCCGGAAAGCCCAGGAAGTACCATTTGCAATTGGTAGAATGTGCCTTGACGGGAAAGGGAGGCGCCTGCCCCCTTATGGCATAAGCCTGAACCACAATCTGTCTGATCCACTGGAAAATGGTGGCCAATGAGACCGCCAGGCTCTTCTTCAGACCCACCACCGCGACAGAGTCCGACATCCGGTAAGGAGCCATAGCAGACAGATATACCCCGCAGAGCCTGGACCATCGACAGAGCGTTCATGGGCACCGCGGGTGCAGGAGAACCAGTTGCCATCACAGGGGTGTCTGGGCAAGAAGCGCCAGCATCCGACGCCATGTCTGACACACTCTCGCCTGTCACCCGGGACCTAAGGCAAGAGACAAGAAAAATGCCTACCCTTCTAGATGCCACAGACTGAGGGGCTCCCCATAGGACTCACCACCCTGATCAAGGTGTTGTGCTGTTCTGCTGTGCTGCTGTCTGTTCTCCCCTCTGCCGGCGTCCAAATCACGAGGTGTTCTGTGCCAGTTTTGCGCTGTTGCTGGCTTAAACAGCCACCCAGCACTAGAGAACTACAGAAACCGTCCCCTGTGGCTACAATAAAATGGGCGCCGGCCGCCTCAGACCAAAGTCCCCGAAAAAGCCTGGAAAATGTCTGCCGTGAGCCAAAAAAATGGCTGCAGCCACAGGAAAATGGCCGCAGTTTTCCGCGGTGACCATTCCCCCTTGTATGGTGGCAAACAAAAGGTAAAAAATTAAGGGAAAAACTAGGCGAACAAAACAAAGGTAAAAAAAAACAAAAAAAGGCAGCACAACCCACCGCCAGGCCAGATAAGTGCTCCGCATTCCCTACGCCCAGCCATGCAGTGCCTCCTTTGGATGGGGAGGAGGGAAAGAGACCCCCTAATCGACCCCCCAGTGTGTGCCCTGCTGCTCCATTCTGCCTAAACAGGTGGAACCATACTTACCCCTCCGGCAGGGACCGCTGGACACACTCCACTAACAGACCCATCTCCCACATAGTACGGAGTGGCTGACGGCCATGGCAACACCGTGACCCGGACAGCAGTAGCATGGTCATATATGTGTGCCTCGGAACATATAGCTCACCGGCCGCCCCAGACCAGAATAGGGCCTGTTGTGGCCGACCCAGCGCGGAGATAAAGTCTGCACGCACTCGATGGCCAGGCTGGGGAGACTACTGGGATCTATTTTATCCAGCCTGTCACCCAGCACGGCTGTTGATTGTAGATCACAGAAGAAAAAACACAAAAAACAGCAAAAAAAAAATTTCAAAAACCACTGGTCCCCACAGGGAGCCAGGTCCTTCTAGACTAGGCGGAAATAAATTGAGCTGGTGGGAGCAGATTGAGGGTTATAGCCAGTAGGACCGCCCCCTGGGTGGTACTGTGCTTGTTTTTCTGTGTTCTGCCTAGTCCTCTCCTAAAGGTGACGATATAACCCTAAGGTCAAGAGTAAAGTGCTGTGTCTGTCAATGAACGAAAGAGAAAACACTCCAAATCTGTCAAATTACGAGGGCATCTCCTGTGCACAGCTCTCATCAGATCACCCCACAGGTTTTCAGTCAGATTCAGGTCTGGGCTCCGGCTGGGCCATTCCAAAACTTTAATCTTATTCGGATGAAGCCATTCCTTTGTTGATTCGCTGTCATGCTGAAAAATGGAGTTCCTCTTCATGTTCCGATTTCTAGCAGAAGCCTGGAGGGTTTTGTGCCAATATTGACTGGTATTTTAAACTGTTCATAATTCCCTCTACCTTGAAAGACCCCTGTTACAACTGAAGAAAAACCACCCCAAAGCATGATGCTGCCACCATCATGCTTCACTGGTGTTGTTTTGGTAATGTGCAGTGTTTTTCCACCAAACATATCTTTTTGAATTATGGTCAAAAAGTTCAATCTTGGTTTCATTAGACCACAAGACATTTCCCCACATGCTTTTGGGAGACTTCAGATGTATTTTTGCAAAATTTAGCCAAGCTTGGATGTTTTTCTTTGTAAAAAAAGGCTACCATCTTGCCACTCTAGCCCATAGCCCAGACATACGAAGGATATGGGAGATTGTTGTCACATGTACCACACAACCTGTACTTACCAGATATTCCTGCAGCTCCTTTAACCTCTTGCCCACCGCTGGCCGCCAAATAACGTCCTCTGCTTTCAGTGGTGATATTTGAATGATGTCTGCAGCTGCAGGCATCATTCAGATATTTTTTTTTCAGGCAGTGATTCCCTTCACTGTAAGAGCACTCAGTGTCTGTTTTTCTGCATGACCTTTCTTACAGGCAGCGGGAGGGAACAATTCCCCCGTTCATCAGTTTTCTTCTTGTCTTTTCGTCAATTTTGGAAAGACCTCCAGTTCTTGGTAATGTCACTGTTGTGCAATAATTTCTTCACTTGATGACTGTCTTCACTGTATTCCATGGAATAGCTAATGCCTTGGAAATTCTTTTGTACCCTTCTCCTGACTGATACATTTCAACAATGAGATCCCTCTGATGCTTTGGAAGCTCTCTGTGGACCATGGCTTTTGCTGTAGGATGCGACTAAATAAAAATGTCATATAAGACCTACTAGAACACCTGAACTTTATTTGAGGTTAATCAGAGGCACTTTAAATGATGACAGGTGTGTACCGACTCCTACAGAAAATGAGTTTGAATGCGATTAATTCTGAACACAGCTACATCCCCAATTATAAAGCCCCTTTCACATTGCCAGCATTTTTTTTTAGGCGCTACAGCGCTAAAAACAGTGCCTGTATAGCGCCTGAAAGCCGAGGGCTTTTACACTGGAGCGGTGCTCTGGCAGGGCATCACAAAAAGTCCTGCCAGCAGCTTCCTTGGAGCGGTGAACTCACTGCTCCTCCACCGCTCTTTTAAAACCACCCTGCTAGCGGCCGAACAGCGCCGCTTTGCCGCCGATGCCCCCCACAGCTCGGTGTGCAAGCCGTCTAAGAGGATGTGCACACTTATGCAACCACATTATTAATTTTTCTGTGCCTAGGTTCACACTGACTGTGGGAATGAAATTGTGCGAGTTCGGCTGAACAATTTAATTCCCGACTTCGGCGGGGGGGGGGGGGGGGGGCGGCGATTTCAGAAGCATCTGTGCGGGTTTCTATACAGATGTCACTGGAAATCACACCCCCAAATCGCCAAAAGTAGTACAGAAACTACTTTTGGGTGTAATTCGGATGCTGCCATTTCCACCGATTTGTCATGCCAAATCGCATCAATGTGAACCAGGGCTGTGTCTTTTTTACATCACAGAAACCTGACATTTTAACAGGAGGTGTGTGAAATTTTTATATCCACTGTATGTACATGTGTTTTTTTCCGTTTTTTATTTTTTATAAATTTACTAAGATTTTAAACAAACTTCCTTCACGTTGTCATTATGGGGTATAGTTTGTAGAATTTTGAGGAAAATAATTAAATCCATTTTTGGAATAAGGCTGTAACATTACAATATGGAAAAAAGTGAAGCATTGTGAATACTTTCCAGATGTACTATATAAAGACCTTCAGGCTGGGTTCACACCATTGCAATTCACAATAGCAGTAGACTTTGACCAGCTCTCTATGAAGCCGGTTTACATATCTCTGCTGCAGCTCGGGTGCAAATTTGCACAGGTGTCCTGTGTGTCTTGGTCCCTTTCAGGTCCGAATTAGGAAAAAAAGTTGGACGGAAATCAGACCTGTAACGGTGAACGAGGATGCACAGGACCCCTGCTGGGAGCTGCATCGGTATTAGGCCTAAGTGTAGATGCTAATGTTGCTTCACAAAGGGAAACAAACAAGAAATTGCATATTAGGCTTATTCCCTAGTTAGAAACAAAAAACCCAGACTATAAATAAAATGCTAAGATATAAATACTGTATAATGGTGGCAGATTTGACTGTTCACATCTAGGAAAGTGCTGGCTGTCACACGGGGTCAAATTGTGCCTGCATCTGCAAAAGACCTCTAGTGTCTTTGCCAACCTTTATCCCTTCACATATGCAAGCCTAGGGTGCTGAATACATTTATTTGAAAGTGCACCATTCATCACACTTACAATATGACAATTTCTTTAGAGGCATTGGGGCCTAGTGCAAACTCTTGACAATTTACAATCTTGAATCCATAGCCTTCGCATGCATATCCACTGATTTCCATGCTTTTGATTATGACCTGAAGCTGCCCTGTGTTTTCAACCTTGAATGTTTTTCTCATAGTGAAATTTGGTTCCTTGGGTTTTATTTCTGGAGAAAAGAAAAGTGAGAAGTCAATACCCTGTTTTTTACAGATCATTGTATAGCCAGGAAAAAATATGCATTGCAGTTCTAGTTCTAGATTATGAAAATAGACCACAAATGCACCATAAGGCCCCTTTGACATGAGCATTGTAGGTGCAGCAAAATCAGGGGGTTGAGTGCATTGGCATGTTTTTAATTATTATCAGCCACCTCTTAAAAGTCTCTCCGTGTTTAAAGGAGGACGACTGGTACCTATGACCCCAAGTGCACCATCGACACTGTCAAACATGGAGGTCGAAAAATTTTGAGGGGGTTTTTCTGCCAAGGGGACAGGTCAACTTCACTGAATCAAAGGGACGATGGACGGGGCCATGCACCGTCAAATCGTGGGTTAGAACCTTAACCGCTTCAGCACCGGAAGATTTTACTCCCTTCCTGACCAGAGCACTTTTTGTGATTCGGCACTGTGTGGCTTTAACTGACAATTGCGCAGTCATGTGATGTTGCACCCATTGCCGTATTTTTTCCCCCACAAATAGAGCTTTTTTTGGTGGTATTTGATCACCTCTGCGGTTTTTATTTTTTTTGCGCTATAAACATAAAGAGTGTACATTTTGAAAAAAAAACACCCACTTTTTATTACTTTTTGCTATAATAAATATCCCCCCCCCCCCCCCAAAAAAAAAAAAATTATATATATATATATATATATAAAATTCCTCAGTTTAGGACGATATGTATTTTTACATATTTTTGTAAAAAAAAAAAAAAAAAAAAAAAAAAAAAAAAAATCGCAATAAGCGTATATTGATTGGTTAGCCCAAAAGTTACAGCATCTACAAAATAGGGCATAGTTTTATGCCATTTTTTTTTTTATTAGTAATGGTGGCGATCTGCGATTTTTATTGGGACTGCGACATGGCAGACATATCGGACACTCGACACTATTTTGGGACCAGTCATTTATACAGTGATCAGTGCTATAAAAATGCACTGATTACTGTGTAAATGACACTGGCAGTGAAGGGGTTAACCACTATGGGGTGATGAAAGGGTTAAGTGTGTCTTAGGGAGTGATTCTAACTGGTGGGGAGCGTGGGCTTCAACTCACATGACAGCGATCACTGCTCTTGATGACAGAGCAGTGATCTCAGTCATGACAAGCCAGAATGGGGAAATGCCTTGGCACTTCCCTGTTTTGAGGCTCTGTGACACAATCACCAAGAGAGTGGCGGACATAGTACGACGGTCCCGCGGGCACGGTCATGCTGTACGCGCCGCGTGTCTGCTATCTACGGCTCTTAAAAGGGAAATATAAGTACGCCCATTTGCCCACCGCTGCCACTGTGCCAACGTATATCGGCGTGCAGCGGTCGGCAAGTGGTTAATAAAACCTAAAGGCAACAAATTAGTCAAGCTTACTGTCAGAGCAGTCTTTCAAGAAGCCTTCTGTAATCTTAAACCTCAAGGGGCTCCCAGGACCTGGGGGTTTTCCACCAATTTTAATATTTTCATTTGCTCCTTGTCCTTTCACTGTGATTACATCAATTACGGTCAAGTTATTTCTGTAAAAGAAAAATAAAAGCAGATCATAAACTCAATACTAGATATGTGAAGATTAAAGCAGACAAAACTTTAGGTAAGAAATCAAATATATACTAAGGTGAAATATACATATGTATGAGGTATATTTCTGCATGCAGAGATGTCTAATTTCTAAACCAAAAGTAGTTTATTTGAAAACTAGATACTGAAATGCACAGATCATATGTCTACTTTTCAATTAAAACTGAAATCTGGGCTGCAGAAATATTGTCAATGAGTGCATTCTCTCTTTAAACCTGGTGTGCTTTGTGTATTTCTTCCAGATTGGTTCAGTAATCCATCATGAAGCATTCCCTGTACTTTGCTTCTGGGCAGGAATGTCCAGTACCAACGACCGGTCACTGCTGCTATAATTCTCCTTCTGAATAGTGACTGGCCTTTTAAAAGATGGTCAGCAGGCAGGCAGCCCTTACAAACCTGAAGGAAGATTGTTTTCAAATGAGCTTATATTGGATTGTCAAAAATAAATGTTTTTGTATTGCTATTACAAAGCTGACGACATAAAATGAAAGTGTATGCTTTGACCATTAAACTCCTTTAATTCATTTGGTTTGAAGCAGTGTAGGCAGGATTTAATGGTAACAGCAGCATATAAAAGGTGGAAGGCAAGTCAAGTAGAGTTCAACCAGATCCTAAGTATATGTAAACATGCACCTACCCCCATTCTATTCCAACTACCCTGTAAAGGAAAGATGTCCATACTTGCCTATTCTGAGGGTGCTCCCATCCAGTCACAGGATCTCTCCAGTGACTGGATTCACTAAGACCCCTTTCACATCGGGGCTGCGTTCCCGGTAAAGCGCCGTTCGTTTTAGCGGGGCTTTACCGCTGTTTGCTTTGCGCAGATTTTCGGCTGCTAGTGGGTTGCTTTTAACCCCAAAGAAGGGATTAAAAACTCCAGTGGTTTCAGACTCTTCAGAAGCGCTGTCCATTCATTGCAATGGGGAGGATTTTTTGGGAGCACTGTGTACAGCTCTCCCAACCCGCCCCAAAGATGCTGCTTGTAGTACTTTTCCAAACGTCCCGCAAGTGCACCGCCCGAGTATGAAAGCACCCATTGCAGAGAACGGAAGGCAGTTTTCAGGTGCCATTTCTAGCGCTAAAACACCTGAAAACTGCCTCAGTGTGAAAGAGGTCTTAAGAGGAGAGATGATCAACAACGGCTAGGGTGCCTATGTGGTGATGTCACCCATAGGCTTACTATGGAGGATCTGTTGTTGGCTGTCCCTTCTCCACACTGAATAATTGAAGCATATGACTGGACAAGAACGCCTTCAGAATTTGCAAGTAGAGACATCTTTCCTTTAGGTGAAATAATAGAAAGCCTGAAAAACATGACCTGTTGGGGTACTTGAGGATTGGAGCTGAGAAACATTGCTTTAGGCCATGTTCACACCATACATGTAGAAAAACTGATGGGAAAAATGCACAGATTTCACTTGCAGAGACACGAGTTTCCATACTCATTTCAGTGAGGTTTCTTGCACATCAGTTTTTATTATGCTGTTTTGCACCATATCCTGTGACATCACTTCCTTTCCCTGTTTGTGGCATGATAAGAGGACTGTATGAGCAGTTTATAGATGCCATTACTGAATAGCCTCAGTTTACATCATAGTCCCCCATCAGAGCCTTCCTTTATATCATAGTCCCCACCCGAGCCTCTCTTTACATCATAGTTCCCATCAGAGTTCCCTCACCAGAGCCCACCCTCCTCCATCAGAGTCCCCCATTAGAGTCAACCACAGAGTCCCCATCATCAGTGCCACCCATTCATCAGAGCACCGTCACCAGTGTCCCCCTCATCAGTGTGCCCCTCATTAGGGAACCATCACCAGTCTCCCCTCATCACAGCCTCCCCCCCATTACCAAATAGTGCTCCTCTATCATCTGCCCTTACCAAGCAGCAAGCGTATAGTAGCTGGGACCCAGTACATGAAGCTGGGCTGCTGTAAAAAAAAAAAAAAAATCACTGGGCCCCACACAGCCAACCTGACAGGGTAGTTAGAATAGGCTTAGAATTGGGGTGGGAGAAGGTTTAGGTATTGGACTGGACTTCCACTTTAACACACAGGTAAAGCAGACAATACAATAAAAACATTAACGCTGGGCTTATTTAATAGGATAAGCAAAGCTGAAGCACAAAGCACAAGAATCGACTAGATTTTATATTATAATAATCATCTGAATGTTAAATGAACTGCGACTGGTAGCAATGGTTAACTGCACTAGGTCTTACTCAATAAGCCTGAATGTCAGCCACAGTTACACATGTGACTGCCATTGCCATTTTGAAGTCAATTGTACTTGTGCTCCTTTCTGCCAAAAGCATTGTGTACACTTACCTTACTATAAGCAAGGAGGATACAGTTTTGTTGATCACTGGAGTGAATTTGACTTGAACACTTTTTTTCTCCCCGGGCTTTAAAATGAGGTTAAGAACTGACTGGCGGGATTGTCCCTCCACAAAAGTTTGGCTGCTCTGCACAGGCTGCACCTGCACAATAACACAAGCATGTCACTTTCAAAGTATCACTTTATTTAAGCCAAAACCGAAAACTTTGTGCTCTCTGCTTGTGCTGACTATTAGTTACATCATTAGATTTAGCTCTAAATACTACTACAGAACTGTACCATGAATAATGTGAAGGTGGTTATGTGGTCCTGATACAGAAGGATAATGAAGTATGGTCATTCTAGAGCTGGCCATAGTTTTTAGTAAAAAATAGTGTTTCGTTTTTTCCTCCATGTATACACAAAATGGATGGAGGAAAACGCCGATTAGCAGCTGCAGTCACTGATCAACAAAGTTTCCCAGCACATCCCTTCAACAAAGGTCAAATGATCAACTTCTTTTGAGTGAGGATGACCACACACTGCAGAACCAGCTACATTTTGATCAGTGTAAAACCAGCTTAAGACTGGCAGGTGAAATAAAACTGGGAAAAAAAACCCCCGAAACAACAAGGAAATAAATGCAGCCACCATATCCAAGGACTGGTAAGCTGCAAAAAAATACATTTCCGTTCTTGGGTTTAAAAAGGAACTGCAGTCTGCTCACATAATTTGTAATAAGAACATTTTTGCCATTCTGAAGCTTCCCTCCAACCACGTTATATATTATTTTATATTTTATATATTCTGTGATTCTGTACTTGCCAAATATGCTGCAGAAATCTAGCTTCACTGTCTTGCTGCAGCCATTTTAACTGTGGGCAGCTGAAGCTGCTGCCTGTTCACTTCCTGGATTTACACAGATACACCTCCAGCTCTGCAAGCTCTTTGGCCCTCTTATGACTTTGCCTCCCTTCCTGGCAAACTTTCACGAGAGAGAGTGAGCTGTGCATGATGTCATAAGCCTAGGCTAATGACCAGACAAGAAACAGGAAGTGGGCTGTTTTATTTACTGGCAGAAAAAAAAATGTTTTACTATCCAAAGTTAAAACAACAAAGGGCAAAAGATTTAAAAGATGGAAAGGTGAAAAAAAAAATGAATAAAGGTCAACTTTAAGAAAAAGGTTTTAAAATTGGTATATTTAAATAGATTTTGCGTTTTTTGTTTTGTTTTTTTCAAAATACAGTAAATATGAGTGCCACAAAAAAAAAAAAATCCTATTTGCAATATTAATAAATAAATATATATATATATATATATATATATATATATATATATATATATATATATATATATATATATATATATATATATATATATATATATATATATATATATATTGTTGAATAGGCCCCATAATTTGACTATCATGCCAAAAATTTGCAGAATTGTACAGTATAATTTGGTTTAAGAGATCCATACACAGCCGAATTAAAGTATAACTATAGACAAAACTTTTTTTTACATGTCGGATAGAGTGGAGAAGGATTAGAATGATTGTCAGCTTTTATTGCCATGTGTGCCCCCGTTAGTAAGACTTTTCCCCTTTATTTCTCCTGTTTACAATTAACACTGAAAGTAAAAGAAAATCCCACATTTTTGGTTATTCCCAGAAAAGTAATGGAGGAAATCTTCCAATGGGGACTCTAATTCCGGTAATGTGGGGACCCCCCAAGGAATTCCCTCAATTTGCAGGGATTTCCTCTCACTTGCTGTTTGGCTATGGGACAGGAAGTGAAGGAAAATCTCTGCACCCCTCTATAACCCTCCCTTGCTCTATCCAAAATGACAAAAAAAGTTTTGACTATAGTTCCATTTTAAGCAGGTTTTACAGTGGTTATAATGAATGTTACAATATTTTAACAAACCAAACTACAAACCAACTGGGTATAAGCAGTGAGCTCACATAGTCCCATAGAACAAATATAGCTTTAAGTAATCCATACTCAATTTCACTTTTACTAGTCAGAAATGCCATTCTGTACTTTTTCTTTGATTTAGTTTCACTTTTATTCTGAGTTCCACTAATTCCCCCTGTACAAGGAGAAGCATCATCCACAGACAGTGAAATGGCAGCTGGCCGTGTGCAGTTATTAGAGGAACCCAGGACCCAGTAGGATTTTAAAAAAAATCAGCAACTAGCACAATATAGGCTTTTATGGGAATTAAAAGATATTAGCAGGCTTCTTGTGCTTTTAGACAAGAGGTTTACTTTCAAAAGTTTAAAGCCCATTTGAACTCGTTACTTATTACTACAGCCAGATTATATACATAATATAGGCTAAGCGCTGCAGCAAAGGTTAAACAACTCTGTGCTGGCAATACATAGGGGAGGTGGACCACAGCTCATGCAAAGCAGTGGCCCAGCTCTACAGCAGTTGGAAACATTGCTGCAAAGATTACGCCAATTAACTGCGTTGCTCAAAATGCAAAAAAGTGTTTTGAGCAGTGTTTGGGTAAGGCATATCAGACATTTGGGAGACCCAGACTGTGGATTTGTGTTTAAGTTGTGGTCTGACTATTCTACGTGATACCAGTACAGGGTATTTGAGCCCTGTGAACAATCATGCTTTAAAACTGAGTAGGGTTAATTTTAAGGATGCAACATTGTATAAAATGATAAAAGGATTGAAACAAGGAAACCGATCAGGACAGAAATATGCAAGCCAAATAGTTTTTGAAGATGTAAACTCTGGAGCTGTGATTCTCATTCTTGCCTCACTATCTGAATCACAAACTTGCAACAACTCAAGTCACAACCTCTGTTCTGCGTGCTTATCCATGCCAGCGACTCAAGATTGTGAAGGATGAAGATGTCAGCTCTGGAAGTGGCAGCTTACATATTTCTGTCCTGGCACTCTTCACAAAAAATACTAACACTACAATGCTAAGCTCTTCTTTAAGTGGTTCTAAGGACAGTTTTTTTACCTTAATGCACTCCCTGCATTACGGTAAAAAACTTCTGTGTACACCTCCCCAGTCCCCCCCCAAATACTTACCTGAGTCAGATCTCAATCCAGCACTGTGCCCAAGAGCTGTGGCTCTTTACGCTCTCTCTCTGCTCACTAAACATGGGGACAGCTGCGGGAGCCTGTGAGGAGAGAATGAGGACAGGGCCAAGCCGCACTATGTGTGTTTATGGATAGACACAGTGTGGCTCTGGATCAAGCCTGCACGAGTGCCCCATAGCAAGTGGTTTGGCATGGGGGAACTGGGCGGCGGGGAGGAGCCAGAAACACTGGTGGGGAACCTGCAAAGAGCAGGTAATGACGGTTGCCGTTTAAAAAAAAAAAAAAAAAATAAGGATTACAATAACTAAGAATCAAATCACACAAATGATGTACAAGCATGATGTGCAGCAATTCTGGTTACAACACTCATAGGTGTAGAAATACATGAAATATTTTTTACATTACTTAACCAGAATTACCTAAGCAGAATACATTCACACTCCTAGCAGCATATCACTGCAAACTTACGTTATTTCGGAACACTTTAAATTCAAGTGTCTTTAAGTCTATATTTATTGACTTGCTAATATTGAACCTGAAAGACAAAAAAAGGATTGAGGAAGTAGCTACAGACAATTTACATAAAGTTTTCAATCATTTAGAAACTTTCCCCACGTTACACTTTCCTCATGTTTTCAACCACAGTATTTTCACAATGATAATGCCATTTTTACATGAACAGGGCCATGTAATGTATTAAAAAAAAAAAAAAAACACTACTAAAAATGTATAAAGGCCTGTGAAGGTTAGATGTGCATCATAGAACCTATTATAAAAAGTTACATGCATTTGGTTTCATAGGGCCTATTTACTATAGTATAAAGTGAGGTGAAATGGGTCTTTGCTCACTCCAACACTGAACCATGAAGATGATTTGAAAAAAAAAAAAAGGAAAAAAAAAAAAGTGTTGTGAGTCAGTCCACCCAAAATAAGGGAAGGCTACATGTACAAACTTACCTTCCTATCAATCTGTCCAGCACCAAAGAACTGTTGGAATAGAAAGCCAGAGGAAGAATTTGGACATACACAGGGACATCTGCAGGGTTTTCTAATGCAAATTCTTCTTCCTGTTGCAAAACCATATTTATTGGTTAACAGACCAGACACTTACTGTACTGTGTAGCATAAACAATTCTGTAGCATTATGTGCAATCTTGTCAATATAAATATACCAGGGGCTGGGTAACTCATCTATTCCCTTTAAAAGTAAACCTGTACCTTAGGCTATGCACACTAAAAAGTATTAACATATTTTGAAAACCTCTGGAACCTTGGCACTCTCCCAGTCCTGAGCTGTTAGAAACTGACTTCAGAGACAATCTGATTTTTGAGGACAAACTAAATCATAGTGCAAGCAGCTACAATGAGATAGTTTGTTCTAAGGTTTTTACTTCTTATTGAGAATATGTAAATTCTTCCGAGTCTGGGTACAGATGCACTTTAAAGTAGATGTAAACCATATCACTAAAATCTCAAACAAGCTTATAACTGCATTATAATCCTGTCACACAGGCTCCTGACTGAAACTACAAACGGCCATTGCAACACAAATTACACAGATATGGTCCACTACTGTCAATATCAGGAGAGCCACCCTTAAAAATGCCACAGAGCCATCACAAGAAGATATGCATGCAGAAAGTGGCAGTAGGAGATCAGCAGCACTGAGATGCAACATAAAAAATATAAAAAGGTATTTTTTTTTATAAAAGGAAAGGGGGGGGGGGGGGGGGGGAGCACTTGTTTATTATACACAGCATTTTATCAAGCGTATGTCATCCAACTGGGGTTTAAGTCTACTTTAATGATTATACAAACCTACGTTACATTATGCAACAAACAAAAGATTAATTTCTATACTTACTGATGAGCTGTTGGTGTTGGTCAGAGGAAAGTGCATATGACGGGATGAGCTGATTATGGAAGGCCAAATAAGCTCAGCTTTTACTTCTGAAAGGACATTTTTCTGTAAGTCTGTATCTACCTCAAACACTGCTTTGGGCCTATGGAGACACAACAAATATTTTAGGGTACATGCACAGAATGATGGCAAGTATTGCCTACCATGAACACTTACACAATGTATTATTTCTCAGACATTTCAGTACTCCCTCGGGAAAAGCTCTGATCTCCTGTTCTCCCAATAAGGCCATTTCCATCTTTGTTTAGGCATTGTTCAGAGTGAAAAAGCTCCAGACAACCACCCCAGTAACTGATGACTGTGGAAGAGAACACCTAGGAAAAGCTCTCCATCTGTCTTTATGAAACTCCAGTGGCAGATCAGAGGCAGTGGTGCCGTGCATATGGAGCAAAACAGGTGGTGTGTCCTGTACAACTTTATTACTTTACGGATTCTTTTTTCAGTACAGAGTTGCTTTTTAAATGGGATTTCTGGTTTACCCGTAGATGTATCCATTTAGCGCTTGAATCCCTTTAAAAAAGTGAGCAGGTGCTCAAGCAGAGTAGTTCTCCTATGGTTGTTACCACACCCAAACAAGTAATAAAATCAATAAGGAGAAAGAGAGGCTTTAGCAAGACTTGCATGAAGAGATAGCGATGGACAGACATATATAGAAACAAATCGAATCCCAGTGTATGACTGGGTTTATGATGGTGTGCATTCCCTACTGTTTTTTTTTTTTTTTTTTACTGGCCTTTTATTTACATGTCAACACTTTGAAAAATTCCCACCCAAATTAATCTGACTAGTTTACCTTGTCAGACAGGTACTTCTGAGTGCATCTATGCGTTAGAAAGCCCAACTAGCACTAAAATCGGAGCATCAAGGTACACCCTGATTAAGTGTGTTTTTGGTAAAAACATTTTACACACACAAAACAAAATGTAAATCATTTTTAGGCCCCTTTCACACTGGCGGAGTCCACCAGCAGATCCGTCTGTTCAGCAGGGGACATCTCTGCTGACCCCCACTGAGCAGGCAGATGACAGGGCCGCGTCTGCTCCTCTGATGCAGACACAGACACAACTATCCCCATCCATCTGTTTTTAGCGGACTGGTCAGAGGTCGGATGTCAGCGGATGCATGCCAGTGGATGTCTGCAGCTTCAGAGCATTGGATAGTCTCAAAAACTGACAGGCAGACCTGGTCAGTCTGTCAGTGTTAAAAGGGGCCTAAAACGCGCTACAGTCTTTTTAACCACAAAATATGCTTTAATGTTTGTGCCACAAGCAGACGTGTAAAGACATGTACAAACCTTAGCACACTCATTTAAAAAAAATTAAACATTTCTATGTTGTCTCTTCTACACAGCCTACCTTAAAGTGGTTGTAAACCCTTACAACACACTTTGACCTACAGGTAAGCCTAGATTAAGGCTTACCTGTAGGTCCAAGAAATATCTCCTAAACCTATACGGTTTAGGAGATATTTGCCCAAAGACAGGCACTGCTGTCTACGGTGCATGCGCCGTAGACAGCAGCGCGCAGACGCACTGAGCGCAGCATCGTCAATGACGAAGATGCCGCGCATGTCGGCTCCCGTGCGCATGCGCGGGAGTGACGTCATCACGGCTTTGCTGAATGACAGCGGCGGAGCTGCGAGACCCCACCGAGAAGATGGATGCGCCGGACTGCAGGGGACAGCGGTGACTTCACTGGCTGTGTCAGGTAAGTGACACAATGGACTATGCGATGCATAGTAGTCTATTATGCTTTGCCTTTGCAGGGAATGAAAGAGGAAGTAAACCCATCAGGGTTTACTTCCTCTTTAAAGACAAATTGTAGGAGTAATGTACTTAGAGTTTGTTATTCACTTTGTGATAGCAATAACAGATGAAAAATGGTTTTAAAAAAATGTAAATAATAAAATGGAAAAAAATAATAAAAAGGAACCATGTCTTCCTATGCACACGTAAATGCCCACATAGGGTGCACATGTGCATGTAAACAGCAATGGCACCACACGTTAGGTGGTGTTGGCAATGTCAGAGTGATAGCACTAATTCTAGGTTCACCAATCATTAACTAAATTGATAAGCTGTAGGCTTTTAAAGCCCCACCTATGGACAATTTCAGGGCACCTGCAATTTTAAGGCTTGACATGTTTCTACTCTGACAAAAGTTTTGTTCTAGGTGTACTGACCCAGAGTGTACACTAGCCCAGCAAAGAAAACAAAGCTTGCCTGTACCTTGGCATGTGGGGCAACAACATAGAACACGTTTTTTTAAACACAGGGATAAGTTACTGACAGTCAGCTGTGTGAGCCCCTGGCTTCCTTAAGTAATAATTTATACTGAATATGCAGAAGACTCAACCTTGTATACAGGTATTTTTGTATGACAGGTTCACATTAGTGACTGCAAATAGTAAATGCTTTCAAATATAAAGCACTTGGTGAAACGCCAACTGAACCCCCAACTGGTTTTTACTGGTAAGCTCACATACATACTGGTTTCTCTTAGCTTTTAGGAACTTGTGCAATTATATATTCCCACCACAATGCTGGGCACAAATACAAAGCCAAATGATGCTATACAATGACATCTCTGAAGGGTCTCGCAGGATACACACAAACTTTTAGAACAAATCGCACCACTGGGTTTTTTCAAAAGATGTAAAGAATCCACTTGCCACCCCACTGAATATAAATTTTATGTAGAGCTAAATTATAAAGAAATGAACACACACTTATCAGACTGAGCTGAAAGCATATTTTCTTCCACGGGATCAAAATTTGAGAAAGTAAAAACATTTGTACATTTTACTTACATGTTAAAATTATCACAGATTTCTGACCATTTTTTATATAGCGTTTCAAAATGTTCCCAATCACAGTCCCAGATGTCCTCCTGCATTGCAAAATGGTGCTGAGTCTTCAAGTCATCTGAGGATTAAATAATGATTTAATAATTTTATGTGCATCATGCTTTCCCCAAAATGTAAGACTGCATTAGTTATTCAGTTTCCATATAATATCCCATGTACCATTAACTGCCTTTGGTAAAGTACTATCTTGGTCTTTAGTATCTGGCTGCACAATGTACCCGTAAAAACCACCTGCACTTCAAAAATTATAATTCAATTTTGTCAAAACACTCACTCATAATTGGAGACAAAAAATGACACCAGTGCTATAATTATAAAGAAGTATTACTGAAGCTACTATCTGATCAGTGTCTGATGTCCTTTTACAGTCATATGATCGGCAAGAGCATCAGAGAGAAAAGCCATAAAAATTCCGTTGTTTATAAAGTGCCGTTTTAGATGCTACTGTGGATTAACAACCTACACTCCTAAACAAACATTCTCTTATAGTCTTAATTTGTCCAACACAAAGAATGGGAAAGCACAATAACAAAACAAGGAAAAATAACACATTCAAGTTATTTCCCATCATTTGGTAGACCTTAGCACGGCTTTGTTCCTAAAGCACATACATGCACTAGAAATATGAGATTTTTGAAATAACTGTAAAACTAATTTCTTGGGGTTCACAAATGTATACACTGTTGTATTAAACTGCCACCTACAGGAGCATCTGAACAATGGCAAACAAAAATTTATTTTGCCCATCCCGGCATAGGTCCGCCTACTCCCTGCATGGCTCAGTTTTGTGTTCCTTGTAAAAGCATCATACAGTACAAAGAGCATGGTCTCGGTCAGAGTAGGGTTATTTTCCCCTCAATGAATGCCAAGAAATGGATTTCACAGAAAAAAGAAATAAAATCAGTCTGAGGACGACACTACGGTGCCTTGCAAAAGTATTCCCCCCCCCTTAGCTTTTTACCCATTTTGTTACATGACAGCCTTTAGGTCAATGTTTTTTTAAACTGAATTATATTCTTATAGACTCTCAATGTATGAAGGAAGGTGCTCTGGTCTGACGAGACAAAAAATTTTACTTTTTGGCTATCAAAGAAAACGCTATGTCTGGCGTAAACCCCACACATCTCATTACCCAAATTACACCATCCTCAGTGAAACATGGTGGTGGCAGCATCATGCTGTGAGGATGTTGAAACAGACCAGAGTTGAGGGAAAGATGGATGGTGCTAAATACAGGGATGTTCTTGAGCAAAACCTATACCACTGTGTATGATTTGAGGCTAGGACTGAGATTCACCTTCCAGCAGGACAATGACCCCAAACACACTGCTAAAGCAACACTTGAGTGGTTTAAGGGGAAACATGTAAATGTGTTGGAATGGCCTAGTCAAAGTCCAGACTTCAATCCAACTGAAAATCTGTGGTCAGACTTAAAGATTGCTGTTCATAAGCGCAAACCATCCAACTTGAAGGAGCTGGAGCAGTTTTGCAAGGAGGGCAAAAATCCCAGTGGTAAGATGTGGCAAGCTCATAGGAGACTTGGCCAAAACGACTTGGAGTTGTGATAGCCGAAAAAGGTGGCTCTACAAAGTATTGACTTGGGGGGGGGGGGGGGGGGGTGGGGGAATAGTTATGCACATTGACTTGACGGGCATCTTCTACCCTGCACTAGCTGTCACAATGGGAAAAAAAATTAAAAAGTGGCTAAGCCGGGCTCTGCCTGCTAGTTGTCTGCTGCGTTGTGGACCCCTGATGAAGTAACGTGGTTAGTGACGATACTTGTGAGGAGGAGTAAGTAAATCATTTTAGAATTTTTTCCACTTTTAATGTGGCATATAAACTGTACAACTCAGTTGAACAAACTGAAAACTTTTAGGTGGAGGGAAAACTAAAAAATAAAAATATGGTTGCATAAGTGTACACACCCTTAAACTAATACTTTGTTGAAGTACCTTTTGATTTTGTTACACCATTCTTTTTGGGTCTATCAGCCTGGAACATCTTGACTTGGCAATATTAGCACACTTTTGCAAAAACACTCCAAATATGTCAGATTGCAGGGGCATCTCCTGTGCACAGGCCTCTTCAGATCACCCCACAGATTTTCAATCGGATTCAGGGCTGGGCCATTCCAAAACTTTAATCTTAAGCTATTCCTTTGTTGATTTGGATGTCATACTGAAAGATGATGTTCCTCATGTTCAGCTTTCTAGCTGAAGCCTGAAGGTTTTGTGCCAATATTGACTGGTATTTGGAACTATTCATAATTCCCTCTACCTTGACTAAGGCCCCTGTTCCAGCTGAAGAAAAACAGCCCGAAAGCATTATGCTGCCACCACCATGCTTTACTGTGGGTACAATGTTCTTTTGGTGATGTGCAATATTTTTGCGCCAAACATGCCTTTTGGAATTATGGACAAAGTTTAACCTTTTCATCAGAACAAACATTTTCCCATATGCTTTTGGGAGACTTCAGATGCATTTTTGCAAAATTTAGCGCAGCTTGGATGTTTTTCTTGGTAAGAAAAGGCTTCCGTCTTGCCACTCTACCCCATAGTTCTGACATAAGAATACAGGAGATTGTTGTCACATGTAGCACACAGCCAGCACTTGCCAGAAATTGGCCTGCAGCTCCTTTAATGTTGTTGTAGGCCTCTTGGCAGCCTCCCTGACCAGTTTTCTTCTCGTCTTTGCATCAAATTTGGTGGGATCTCTAGTTCTTGGTAATGTCACTGTTGTGCCATATTTTCTCCATTAACTGACTGTCTTCACTGTGTTCCATTATATAGCTAATGCCTTAGAAATTATTTTGTACCCGTCTCCTGACTGATACCTTTTAACAAGAAGATCCCTATGATGATATATTTGGAAGCTCTCTGCAGACCATGGCTTTTGCTGTAGGATGCGACTAAGAAAACATCAGGAAAGACCTACTAGAACAGCTGAACTTTATTTGGGGTTAATAAAAGGCACTTTAAATGATGGCAGGTGTGTACCAACTCCTATTTAACATGCGTTTGAATGTGATTGCTTAATTCTGAACACAGCTACATCCCTAGTTATAAGCGGGTGTTGCACACTTATGCAACCAGTTTATTTTTTTATTATTTTTACTTCCACCCCAACATCCTAAAAGATTACCGTTTGTTTTTCAGTTGAGTTTTACAGTTTATAGGTCACATTAACCCGTTCCCGACCAGCGAACGCCGATGTACGTCGGCAAAATGACACAGGCAGGCATATTGGCGTACAGGTACGTCCAATCTCGCATGCTGGTCGGGACCCCCTTGAGTCCGGTCACGGGTCCCGCGGACTCGATTGCTGCAGGCATACCCGCGATCATCTCACGGGAAGGCTGAATGGAGAAATGCCGTTGTAAACAGCATTTCTCCATTCTGCCTAGCAACTAGTGACGCTGATCTCTGCTCCCTGTGATTGGAGCGGAGATCAGTGTTCACTAAATGAAAGCCCAACCCTACACAATTTGTAACACACCCCTAGGAACACTTAATCCCTACACTGCCACCCACTGGTTAACCCCATCACTGCCAGTGTCATTTACACAGGAATCACTGCATTTATATAGCAGTGATTGCTGTATAACTGACATTGGTCCCAAAAATTTGTCAAAAACGTTCGATGTGTCCGCCATGTCGCAGTCACAATAATAATAAAATAAAAAAATCGCTGATCGCCGCCATTACTAGTAAAAAAAAAACGAATAAAAATGCCATAAAACTATCTCTATTTTGTAAACGCTATAACTTTTGCGCAAACCAATTGCTTATTGCGATTTTTACCAAAAATACGTAGAAGAATACGTATCGGCCTAAACGGAGGGAAAAAAATTTTTTTTTATATATATTTTTGGGGGATATTTATTATAACAAAAAGTAAAAAATAATGCATTTTTTTTTCAAAATTGTTGCTCTATTTTTGTTTAAAGACCGCAGGGGTGATCAAATACCACCAAAAGAAAGCTCTATTTGTGGGGAAAAAAAAAAGGACATCAATTTTGTTTGGGAGTTAGGCTGGGTTCACACCATAACGATGCGGGAACGACGCGAATCCGCGGCGTTTTCCCGCATCGCATGCCTCCCGCCAGCAGTTCACACTGCCCTATGCGGACTGCTGGGAGTGTCAATGAAATGTTAATGACACCCCCAGATCAGTTCGCATATCGCAGTGCGATCTGCACACTCGCACAGGAATCGGATAGCATGGTGTGAACACCCATGCGATCCGATTCTGCTGCGGACCAAAAAAAGGGTCCCGTGCGAGTTTGCCGCGGGAGCGATGCGAATTCAGCCATACTATCTGTATGGCTGAACTCGCATCGCTACGGAGATCGGATGTGATTTGCACTGCAGTGCGGTGCGAATCACATCCGGATCTCTCACCCGCAGCGGTGTGAACCGGAACCTAAAAGCAACGCGGTGCCGAATCGCAAAAAGTGGTCTGGTCTTTGACCAGCAAAATGGTCCAGTCTAAGTGGTTAAAGGTGGAAAAAGTTATGAAATGATTTAGGTTTGTCCCATTTTTTGACATCACAGAAACCTGACATTTTAGCAGGGGTGTGCAGATTTTTTTTATCCACCAAGTCTAGGGTAACAGGCCACTCCAATATGTTCACTTTCTGATGGAGCACTGGAGAATATGCAGCAAGAACTTACAGCACTGGGAATAGATTTTTATTTAGAATATCACAGGTGAAGGTTACACTTCTGGTGGAATTCATACTTGAAATATTACATTCGTCGTGTATCCTTTTTATCGATTGAACACTTTTTATATACACTATTACCAAATGATGTTGTTTGGACTTTATAGCACTGAACAATTATTATTTTAAGAGTAGTCTTTATTAAGTTTATTATTACCAAGTTAACGTCATTCACTTTTTTGAGATTATAATAAATATTATATATATATTTATTACGCACACTTTTTTATTGTATACATTGGTAATGTCACAACAGTGCAGCACTTTTCATTTATATGAGATATGTATATGGCTATCCATTGTACATGGACCATGTCCTTACATGACTCATCTGCCAAGGTACAGAGGCAGATTTACTATATTTTGCTGGCATAGCTGGATGCATGCCACCCCACAACCTCCTTCACCTTGGAATACAGAAAAACGGCTACCTACGTGAACACAGAAGCCAAGTTATCCTACCTGCCCAGTAGTAGCTATTTCTGGAATGCAAATCACAACAGCTCACGATTACGGTTCACTGTGATTAAGGAAGTCAAATGTCCACCAAGAGGGGGAAACCTGGCTAGGCTGATATTCCAGAAGGAATAATATTGGATTTATAAACTATGTTATAACTAGGGCTGCAACTAACGATTATTTTCATAATCGATTAGTTAGTGAATATTGTTTTGATTAATCGGTTAATAACCTTTAACCACTTAAGGACCGCCGCATGGCAATGTACGTCAGTGCAATGGCATCGACAGGCACAAGCACGTACATGTACGTGCTTGCCTTCCAGTGGGTGGGGGGTCCGACCGGACCCCCTCCCGCTGGATGCGGCGGTCCGTTTCGCTGCAGGCGCGACCTGGGATGAGGGGACGGCCGATGGTTTCTGGCCATCCCCTCTCGATCGCTCCTGGCCAATGAGAAGCTTCCCCTGCTGTGTATAGTAAACACAGGCCAGGAGGAAGTGATGTCATTCTCCTCGGGGCGGTCTTTTTGACCGGACTACGAGGAGAACAGTGAAAGTAAGTGTGCACCAACACTACACTGACATGTAGGTACACATAGGCACACAAAGCCCCCCCGATCGCCCCCCGCCCCCCCCCCCCCTCCCACCGTCACAGTGTCACTGATTGCAGTGATCATTTTTTTCTGATCACTGCATTTAGTGTCAGTTGTGACAGTAAAAACTGTCAGGGCAGTTAGTGTTAGGTCCAGGGTAGCCCCCTACCACCCCCCAATAAAGGTTTAACCCCCTGACTGCCCCTAGAGTTAACCCTTTCACCCCCTTTTGCCAGTGTCACTAAGCGATCATTTTTCTGATCGCTGCATTAGTGTCACTAGTGTCGCTAGGTAGCTAGTTATTTTTTTAGGTTCACCGCCAGGTTTTTATAGCGCTAGGTACCCCCATATACTGCCCAATAATAGGTTTAACTCCCCGATTGCCCCTAGTTAACCCTTTCACCAGCGATCACCGTATAAGTGTCACTGGTGACGCTGGTTAACCAGTTAGTTATTTAGGTTCCCTGTCAGGTTTTTATATAGCGCCAGGGACCCCCATTCACTACCTAATAAAGATTTTAACCCCCTGATTGCCCCTAGTTAACCCTTTCACCAGTGATCATCGTATAAGTGTTAGGGGTGTTTAGTTTGCTTTTTATAGCATCAGGGCACCCACCATTTATTACCCAATAAAGGTTTAACCTCCTGATCACCCGGTGGGTGATATCAATTATGTTTTAGGGTCAGGGTCTGCGTCGCCCCAGGCAACCCTAGGTTAGTGCCAGTACCGCTAACACCCACGCGCAAAGCATACACCTCCCATAGTGGTATAGAATCTGAACAGATCAATATCTGACTGATCAGATCTATACTAGCATCCCCAGCAGTTTAGGGTTCCAAAAAAACGCAGTTAGCGGGATCAGCACAGATACCTGCTGGCACCTGCGTTTTGCCCCTCCGCCCAGCCCACCCAAGTGCAGTATCGATCGATCACTGTCACCTACAAAACACTAAACACATAACTGCAGCGATCGCAGAGTCAGGCCTGATGCCTGCGATCGCTAACAGTTTTTTTTGTAGCGTTTTATATTTAAATCCGGAAGGCAGTGCTTGGTTTTCGGGGTCCCGTACGCGGCTAGACTCCCAAAAAGTCCCCCACATGTGGTATCCCTGTACTCGGGAGAAGCAGCAGAATTTTGGGCTGTAATTTCACTTATGTCCATAGCATGTGTGAGCAATATATCATTTAGTGACAACTTTGTGCAAAAAAAAATAAAAATTTTTTTTTAATATTCCTGCAACTTGTGCCAAAATATTTCATGGACTCAACATGCCTCAGTAAATTGCTTGGGGTGTCTACTTTCCAAAATGGGGTCATTTTGGGGGGGGGGGGGGGGGGTTTGTGCTATTTTGGCATTTTATGGCCTTTCGAAACTGTGATAGGTAGTGAGGAGTGAAATCAAAAATTTGCACCCTTAGAAATCCTGAAGGCAGTGATTGGTTTTCGGGGTCCCGTACGCGGCTAGACTACCAAAAAGTCCCACATATGTGGTATCCCAGTACTCAGGAGAAGCAGCAGAATATATTTTGGGGTGCAATTCCACATATAACTATGGCATGTGTGAGCAATATATCATTTAGTGACAACTTTTTTTTTTTTTTTTTTTGTGTCATTATTCAAACACTTGGGACAAAAATTCAATTCAATATTCAATGGGCTCAACATGCCCCTCAGCAATTTCCTTGGGGTGTCTACTTTCCAAAATGGGGTCATTTGGGGGGGGAGGGGGGTTGTACTGCCCTGCCATTTTAGCACCTCAAGAAATGAGATAGGCAGTCATAAATTAAAAGCTGTGTAAATTCCAGAAAATGTACTCTAGTTTGTAAACGCTATAACTTTTGCGCAAACCAATAAATATACGCTTATTGACATTTTTTTTTACTAAAGACAGGTGGCTGAATAAATTTTGCCCTAAATGTATGACTAAAATTGGGTTTATTCGATTTTTCTTATAACAAAAAAGTAGAAAATATCTTTTTTTCTCAAAATTTTCGGTCTTTTTCCATTTATATCGCAAAAAGTAAAAAACGAAGAGGCAATCAAATACCATCAAAAGAAATCTCTATTTGTGGGAAGAAAAGGACGCAAATTTCGTTTGGATACAACATTGCATGACCGCGCAATTACCAGTTAAAGCAGTGCAGTGCGAAAATTGTAAAAAGACCTCTGGTCCTTAGGCTGTTAATTGGTCCGGGGCTGAAGAGGTTAAAAAAAAAAACAACAAAAAACAACAAAAAAAAAGTGGGTCAAATTGACGTTCATTTTCAACCACGGTGATGCGAAAATTTGGAAATAGAAAACTTCTTAGTCAAAGGAATTTTCAGACAGTGGGTGTGGTTTTCGTTCAGAAATTACATTTTAAAAACAATGTTAAAAACAAGTGAAAATTTCAAACAAAATTCTTTCATTTAGCGAATGTACAAAGATTTTTCATCGGAATATTCTCATCTGAAAATTGATCTGTGTGACCAGCATAAGGCTCGGTGCACACCTATGCAGGTTGCCTTTGATCTGTTTCTGCAGTGCTTTTTGCTGTACGTTTTGATTTTTGCGCACGTGATTTTACTGCAATTTGCATTTTTACATTTTTTTTGGGCAGTTAAAAAAACACAAATTGCAGCAAAAACGCACTACATGCTTTTCTGCAGCTTCTCCATTGAAGTATATTGAACCAATAAAGCACCATTTTGCGTTAAAAGTCCCTGACCCTTTCAGATATGAACGTGTTCCATAGGAAACCATGTAAATGAACTGTAGTGCATTTCTGTAAAAAGCACCAATAAACACACAGATGTGAACCAGGTCTAAGACGTTTAGTAACAATGGGGTTAAAAAAAAACTAAAATTAGCCCTTTATAGTAGAAAAAAGAAGATAATCACTATTGTGAGGGGTTCATTGTTTTACTGTAGAACTGTGAAAGTAATATTTATAATAGTGATTATTTGCTCTTTTTGTATTATAAAGGGCTCATTTTAGTTTAGTTTTTTTAACCCCAATATGTTACTGGTGATTAATCAATTATGAAAATAGTAATCGATTTCATAATCGATCAGTTGTTTCAGCCCTAGTTATAACCAAAAAGGTACGAATGAAGAAGGCAACTAAGTATTTCTTTGATCTGTCTAGTGCCCGTAATAAAGTGATATTAAAGCTTCAGATTTTGTTTACATTAAAATACATGTTCTACTTACCTGCTCAGTGCAGTGCTTTTGCACAGAGCAGCCCTAATTCTTCTCGGGTCCCACCAGTGCTCAAGGTCTCACGCTACTGCTGAGTGCCCTCAGAGCAAGCAGCTTGCTCTGGGGGCACTCAGGCAGGCTCACACTTCCGAGCCGCTGCTCTGAGTGTCCATTAACACACAGCTGCAGCTCGGCCCCGCCCATCTCTCCTCATTGGCTCACCGGGTGTGACTGACAGCAGGGGGAACCAATGGCGCCTGCTGCTGTCTTAGCCAATGAGGAGGGATAGTCCCCAGAGAGCTGAGGCTTTCGTGCACAGCGCTGGAGGAAGACCAGGCTTCACATAAGTATTAAGAGGGGGCTGGCTACACAGGGAAGAGTTTTTACTTTCATGCATGAAAATCCATGAGCCTTTAGAAACACTAAGTTGACCATACACTGTACAATTAGACTGGACAGTCTCCTTTATATTCAATGGGTACTACATAGTGCTCTGACATTCCTGATTAGTAATAATCTGGCTAGGATTTTCTTTTTGGATCTGATAGATTGGGGGGCAAGTTGGCATTGAAGAGGTCTCCAATTGAAAATGAGTCCCCCAAGGATTTCAAGTGAGACTGAGCCAAACGGAATGGGCTTGAAGAAACAAAAGTACAGACTTATACAGATACAGTGCTGTTGAACCCTTTCAATTTCTGTAAATTGATTAAAAAATTGGAGAGGCTGGTATGTTGTGAGCATCTGGCAAGTAGATTGGGTAAGGTTACCTGTCTTTAGGTTACAAAAAAAAAAAAAAAAGATCATCTTCATAACCAGCCAGTTTGTGTACATCTTCTATATCGGTGATGCCATGGATGCTAGGATTAGTCCTGATCCGGTGAAGTAATTGTTCCAAACTACTACATGATTTAAGTGGTGGTGACTGTCCTATATACATGCATGTACGTTTTTAGGATGGTATTAACATTGGAAAAATACCTATCCTGTATTATGCCTGATGCGACATACCTGGATATTTGTACCTATTGTACAATTGTATATACATGCCAAATACGTTATTTTAGGTTATGTTGTGTGCTTATATGCTGGTATTTAAAATCAGCAGGCATAAAAAAACAGATCCCTTCTGAAGGCCTTAGCCCAGTCAGCTAGAGTTTGCAGATTAGGATCATGGTCATTGCAAGTTATAAATCAGAGCCTGACAGAGAAACAAGCGCTTGCCGATTGGGTCTTTAAACACAGGACTCATTTCCACAGAGATGGTAAAAGCTTTAAGGATATAATACTGCTGGATCAATAGGGAGGGCAGCCCACTTTTTAGCAAATTCGATCTGAAATGAGTACAGGGCATTGAGTAGATATCTTGTCAGTTTTTGGAAGACTACTTGTGACCTTTATGCTGTCTAGCTCATAAAATCCTGCATAACTGCAGAGAAAATGTCTCGGAATAGAGGACTGGACACTCCCAACAGAGCTTAGAAAGAGAATGGCAGACTCCAGCAGTGGGCAAATCCCAAGCCATCAGTGTCAGGCCCTTCAGGGATGCACTGCAAGCAGCACTGTAGAGGATCATGAGGTGGAGGCACCTGCAACCGTAATCCTGTCTAGGTTCTGATTTTTTGCACCACAAGATACTGGTAGCATAGCTCAGGGTAAAAGGCCTAGCCTTGAATACTCGTAAAAACAGCTGCTGGTAACGAGAGAAAGTCAAACAGCTGAAGGTGACCAGGACACTTTAGGGGGGCAACAAAGTTGAATCAATCCACGAGTCACTTGCAGTCACGAGCAGCAGACGGAAGGTGCTTCAACGCTGGATGCCTTTAGCTCTCAGCATTAACTCCTGTGTTAAACTGTCGAAAAGTGAGGATTTTAAAGAAAGTGTTCATTCTCCTAGAGCACTAGTAAGAGAGGGGTTATAACAGACTGACCCCAATTTTTCTATTTGTTACTGTAGTCGACAGTATACCCCAACAGGTTTCCAAATACCCTTATCCCTCTCATTGAGCAGGAAAGGAATAACTATCCAGCTTTTAGCTAGTCTATGTTCACATCTATGCTGGCAGTACTTGATGTGTTTTTCAGGCACGTATTGCGTTTTTAAACGCGTGCCTCATTTTTTTGCGCGTTTTGCATACAGTTTTAATGCATTTCGCTTTTTTTTTCTCTTTAAACACACTGTATATAGCTGGTTGCCAAGGAGCCAGCTGTGAGGAAAGCCAACCGCTACATCCTTAACCACCTTAATATCGGGCACTTTCACCCCCTTCTTTTCCAGACGAACTTTCTGTTATCTCGCAATTTGAATGAAAATTGTGCACTCGTGCTACACTGGACCCAAATTAAATTTTCATAATTTTGTTCACACAAAATAGTTTTCTTTTGAGGAGGAGGGAGGAGGACCTCTGGTATTCAAACATTAAAAAGGCCAGAGACTGAACATGTTTTTATCAACAAAGTAAAATATTTTTTAACAGTGAATGTGGCAACAGCTGCCTTTATTCTTAGTGCAGAGTTCTTTTCATACATTAGCTATTTAAAGTGGACCTCCACCCTGAAGTGGAAGTTCCGCTCATCTGATCCCTCCCCCCCTCCGGTGCCACAATTGGCACCTTTCAGGGGGGGAGGGGGGTGCAGAGACCTGGATAATCCAGGTCTCTGCACCCACTTCCGGGACAAGCTAGCTGCAGATGCTCCGCACCCCGTTGTGTTCTGGGAAACACATAGTTCCCAGGACACCGTGGGGACCAGTGGAGACGCGCAGCGCGACTCACGCATGCGCAATAGGGAACCGGGCAGTGAAGCCGCAATGCTTCACTTCACGATTCCCTGACAGAGGATAGCGGCGGGGGCAGCGGAGAGACGAGCAATTGCTCGTCATCTGCAGCTGACATCGCTGGACCCTGGGACAGGTAAGTGTCAATTTATTAAAAGTCAGCAGCTGCAATATTTGTAGCTGCTGGCTTTTAATATTTTTTTTAAAGGTGCAGCTCCTCTAAGGTAAAAATAATTTTTTTGAATTTTGAGCAATATTATAAGGGCAAAGCACAGTGATGTTCAGTATACCAAAAAACAACTTATTCATAGTTTATTGTATGCAGGCCGAATGAACAACCATTCTCACTACCTGCAGTGGTAAAATTACTACTGCTCCTTGCATTTTTAAAGTAGACCTAGACTGAGGCAACTTTTCCATCAAATATTGTGAGGAATACAATAATGGAAGTTACAATTAAACACTTTGAAGGCAGAGGTGTCAAAGCATTTGTATATATCTGCATTGCATGTAACAAACTTTTACTGTACAAAAATGGTCAGCTTGAAGCAATGTTTATTACATGTCTAGATTGTGATCAAAGCAGATTTAAGGTGCTACAGGAAAAAGGAGTACAGGTATAACCGTTTAAATATATGGTAATATCACGTACATAATGTGTAACAGGAAAAAAAGTCAAGCAACAATTATGAACTTTACTTACTTTTAGATAAAAAGGGAAGTCCAGCATAACAGTGGTCTCCACAATTTAAAGCAGCATCAAAATAGAGATTTGCAATCTACAAAAAATGAAATCAAACAATTAGCTCAGATATTAGACCGATAACAGCAGTCAATGCTTATGACTGAGTGTGGCTGAAAATTGAGCTGTTTTTCCAAAACAAAGCACATGTAAACCCAATTGCTAAAATCTCGTACAAGTATAAGCTTTACAATGTTAATGTCATTTTCAATATATTAAATCCACAGCTTTCAAAACACCTGGTGATTCTGCCATGAAGGTCGTTGCTCAGGAACGTCCTATAATAACATAACAATGCTCTGTACCCCATCACAGGCTTGTAAGGACTTATTTACATGGCAAAAAGGCCCCGACAGCATGTAAGAGCCATTTGTTTAGGTTTCTAGAGTGGGGAGCTGCATGCAGGCAGCCTATATTTTATTCAATGGAGATGCAGTAACTGTATGGACTCACCTGCACATCTGAGTTTGATATTTAGCAGGGATGGGTGCATGGCACTGCACTCCTGACAAACTTAGATTGCTTTTCATGCTGTACAGGTTTCTGCGCCTGTGTGAATGGTGAATGAGCCCCAATGAAGACCATAAAGTATCCACTATTACACGGGCACGGCTGGTAATCAAGTGAGTACCCTCATATATGGCAGGATGTTGTTGAAAAAAAGACTACAAAGGATCAACAGCAAATATTAAAAAGGTGTAAACTAGTATTTCATTTAAAGCATTGAAAATTGCTATAAGCATCCCTTGATGGGTAGTCACTGAACGTACCCCCCAGGAAGCAACTGTGTTTACCTTTACATTTTCTCCCCCCCCCCCATCCACCTCCTTATTTTCCCTAGTACTCCCCCTTTCCAATGTCTCCCAACACCTACTCTTCTTATCCACACTACCTCCTCTAGATTCTTTCCCTCTTGACAATTTTGTGACCATAAATTAAATTTAGAGAAAAACTGAGGGTTTGGCTGATAAATTTATCAAGCTCTTTCCTTGTTTGGACTGACTTTGCATGTGGTTTGAAACCATCTCTAACAAAGTAAATGTCAGCTATTGTGTACATCTGCTTTAAGAGAAGAAACAAGTGATCCCCCTGGTTCCAATCCTGAACTTGTTCTAGGTCTTATATTACACTTTTTTTTTATTGGGAAAGTTTTGTAGCAGAGAGGAAAAAAATATTTTTTTCAGAATTGTTTATAGCGCAAAAGATAAAAAACACAGAGGTGGTCAAATACCACTAAAAGAAACCTCTATTTGTGAAAAAAAGGATACATTTTATTTGGGTACAGCGACACGGCCACGCAATTGTCAGTTAAAGCAATAAAGTGCCGTATCGCAAAAAATGGCCTGGTCAGGAAGGGGTTAAACCCTCTGCAGCTCTAGTGGTTAATAGAGCAAACAAGTGACCCCCCTTCCAGGCAGTGAAGGGAGCTCAAAGAAAATGCAAGAAAATCCCCCTGCAAGCTGGTCCCAATCGTGAAGTTGTTCTAGGTCTTACATTACACTTCTATGAAGTGTAAATTATTTTAAGAGAAATCTACAAACATAAAAATTTGAATCTGGTAAGTTGAAGCAAAACCAGGATAACTTGGACAAGTGTCATACATATCATTAAAGACCCATGACAAAATTTAAGAGAAGCAGCCGTTTCATAAAATAAAGGGTTGCAAATCACCAGTGTTGTGCTTTTCGTTATGTCAGAGGTTGTATATAAGCTGCTAAATTAAAATCCCTTTATAGATATCTTATCCACTTTCAGGCCGGACCATTTTGCTGGCTTAAGACCAGACGACCACTTTTTGCGATTTGGCACTGCATCGCTTTAACGGACAATTGCATGGTCATGCGACGTGGCTCCCAAACAAAACTGACGTCCCTTTTTTCCCACAAATAGAGCTCTCTTTTGGTGGCATTTGATCACCCCTACGGTTTTTATTTTTTGCGCTATAAACAAAAATAGAGCGACAATTTTGAAAAAAAAAAAAAAAAACACGCATTTTTTACATTTTGTTCTAATAAATATTCCCCAAAAATATATATAAAAATTTTTTTTTTCCCTTAGTTTAGGCTGATACGTATTCTTCTACATATTTTTGTTACAAAAAAAAAAAAAAAAAAAAAAAAAAAAAAAAAAAAATCGCAATAAGCAATTGATTGGTTTGTGCAAAAGTTAGTGTTTACAAAATAGGGGATAGTTTTATGGCAAGTAATGGCGGCGATCAGCAATTTTTATTGTGACTGGAACATTATGGCAGATACAGACATATTTGGGACCATTGTCATTTATACAGTAATCACTGCTATACAAATGCACTGATTCCTGTGTAAATGACAATGGCAGTGAAGGGGTTAACCAGGGGGTGGCAGTGTAGGGGTAAAGTGTTCCTAGGGGCATGTTACTAACTGTGGCGGGCTGGGCTTTGTGTTAGCGAACACTGATCTCTGCTCCAATCACATGGAGCAGAGATCAGCGTCACTTGTTGCTGGGCAGAACGGGAGATGCTGTTTACAACGGCATTTCCCCGTTCAGCCTCCCCGTGAGACGATCGCGGGTATCCCCATGGCCGGACTCATGGGGGTCCCGACCAGCACGCCGCCGCACACGCGATGTCAGGGCGGCATATAGAAATGGATGTACCTGTACGCCAATATGCCTGCCCGTGCCATTCTGCCGACGTACATCGGCATATGGCGGTCGGGAACTAGTTAAATTACATGACCATGGTACTAAAATAAACATTATGTGGGTTTCTATAGTAAAAAGTAAAAAGATTCCTGTTGCGCACAACCTTATTCTAAAAAATTTAAATAAATAAATATATATATATATAAAATATAGAAAGCTGCACACATATATAAGTGTTCTCTGCACTCAAAGTAATAATCAGGGGGGGGGGGGGGGGGGGGTGTTTTATGTGGCGCTAACCAAACTATTCAAAATCATACATAAATTAACAATAAATATGTAATAAATATATTATATAAACAATGTGCAAAAAAGTGTAAACACTGTGCAAATATGTGCAAAACAGTAAAGTGCATAAAATTTCAATATAACGTATTGAAAATAAAATGAGTACAGTGTATTAAACAATATGCAATCAATAAGTCCATGCAATAGTGCGATACTGTGCAAATCCTGTAGACGTGTATTGTATCAAATCAAATCATCCAAAAAACTACAATGGATATAAGTCCATCCAGTGAAAAGTGCAGCAATATGTAAACAATCCACTCAGACAAAGCTGTGCACTCTATCCAGCCAGTAAAAATTAAACATGCAGGTGTAAATCAATCAGTGAAAAGTCGTTCCTTTAGACTTTCAGTGCTCCAAGTGTACCCACTGTTTCCCCCAGCCTCTCACCTCTAATACTGGTCCCTATGGACCAGGTCACGCTTGAGGGGTGATTACATGGGTATTCTTCCACCTCTTCTAGATAAACCTCCGGATCCTTAACCGGTTCCCGACCAGTGCACGACGATGTACGTCGACAGAATGGCACGGGCAGGCATATTGGCGTACAGGTACGTCCAATATTCAATGCCGCCCTGCCATCGGGAGCGCGCCGCCGGCAGCGCGATCCCGCGCTGGTCGGGACCCCCGTGAGTCCGGTCGCGGGACCCGCGGACTCGATCGCCGCGGGCATCCCCGCGATCGTCTCACGGGACGGCTGAATGGAGGAAATGCTGTGTAAACAGCATTTCTCCATTCTGCCTAGCAACTAGTGACGCTGATCTCTGCTCCATGTGATTGAAGCAGAGATCAGTGTTCACTAAATGAAAGCCCAACCCCCCCACAGTTAGTAACACACCCCTAGGAACACTTAACCCCTACACTGCCACCCACTGGTTAACCCCTTCACTGCCAGTGTCATTTACACAGGAATCACTGCATTTATATAGCAGTGATTACTGTATAAATGAAAATGGTCCCGAAAATGTGTCAAAAATGTCCGATGGGTCCCCCACAATGTCGCAGTCACAATAAAAATCGCTGATCGTCGCCATTACTAGTAAAAAATAAATAAAAAATTATTAAAGAGGGATTCCACCAAAAAAAAAAAATATTAAAAGCCAGCAGCTATAAATACTACAGCTGCTGACTTTTAATAAATGGGACACTCACCTGTCCCGGGTTCCAGCGATGCCGGCAGCTGAGGCCGATCGATCGGCTCTCGGCTGCTTTCGCCACCATTCTAGGTGAGGGAATCAGGAAGTGAAGTGAATCGGCTTCACTTCCCGGTTCCCTACTGCGCATGCGCGAGCCGCGCCGTGCAATAGGAAATCTCCGCGCTGTCACTGGGACCCGTGTGTGTCCCAGCAGACAGCGAGGCAGGGCAGGAAATGGCGTAGACTCCCACGGGAGTCTATGCCCGGAAGTGGGTGAAAATACCTGTCTTTGACAGGTATCTCCACCCCCCTCCCCCCTGAAAGGTGTCAATTGTGACACCGGAGTGGGGGAGGGATCCGATCAGCGGAGGTTCCACTTTAGGGTGGAATCCTGCTTTAATAAAAATGCTATAAAACTATCCCTATATTGTAAACGCTATAACTTTTGCGCAAACCAATCAATAATCGCTTATTGCGATTTTTTTTACCAAAAATATGTAGAATACGTATCGGCCTAAACTGGGGGAAAAAATGTTTTTTTATATATTTTTGGGGGATATTTATTATAACAAAAAGTAAAAAATAATGCGTTTTTCAAAATTGTCGCTCTATTTTTGTTTATAGCGCAAAAAATAAAAACCGCAGGGGTCATCAAATACCACCAAAAGAAAGCTCTATTTGTGGGGAAAAAAAAGGACATCAATTTTGTTTGGGAGCCACGTCGCACGACCGCGCAATTGTCAGTTAAAGCGATGCAGTGCCGAATCGCAAAAAGTGGCCTGGTCTTTGACCAGCAAAATGGTCCGGTCTGTAAGTGGTTAATTAATCCTCCAATATCCACACACCGGTAAGTATAAATAAGAACAAAGGGGGGGCTTCCAATGAGTAGTAAAATCCAATCTCTATTATAAACAAATATATCCACTTACATTAAAATCAGTGTTCGCAGCAAACAGACAGCGGTGCTTCCGGTCGCGGCCGAGACCGGAAGCACCACTGTCTGTTTGCTGCTAACACTGATTTTAATGTAAGTGGATATATTTGTTTATAATAAAGAGATTGGATTTTACTACTCATTGGAAGCCCCCCCTTTCTTCTTATTTATACTTACCGGTGTGTGGATATTGGAGGATTAAATAAGGATCCGGAGGTTTATCTATAAGAGGTGGAATACCCACGTAATCACCCCTCAAGCGTGACCTGGTCCATAGGGACCAGTATTAGAGGTGAGAGGCTGGGGGAAACAGTGGGTGCACTTGGAGCACTGAAAGTCTAAAGGAACGACTTTTCACTGATTGATTTACACCTGCATGTTTATTTTTTACTGGCTGGATAGAGTGCACAGCTTTGTCTGAGTGGATTGTTTACATATTGCTGCACTTGTCACTGGATGGACTTATATCCATTGGAGTTTGTTGGATGATTTGATTTGATACAATACAAGTCTACAGGATTTGCACAGTATCGCACTATTGCATGGACTTATTGATTGCATATTGTTTAATACACTGTACTCATTTTATTTTCAATACGTTATATATTGAAATTTTATGCCCTTTATTGTTTTGCACATATTTTCACAGTGTTTACACTTTTTTGCACATGGTTTATATAATATATTTATTATATATTTATTGTTAATTTATGTATGATTTTGAATAGTTTGGTTAGCGCCACATAAAACACCCCCCCCCCCCCCCCTTGATTATGTGGGTTTCTGCTATCCGTATCCCACCTCCACAGTGCAGTTTTAAGCAACAGCCAATAGCCACAAACTGCAACAGTAGAGAAGTAATTGCCACATGGTATTTTTCACAAAGAGGTTATTGTAGCCGCATTAGTGTTCTTGCAACAAAAGCAATCAAGTACTGGGCCCCAACCCCGAAAGCGTGTCCTGAAAAATAAAAACTGTATGTTAGTGCCAATTTAAAAAACTAGCACAGACAGTACTCAATTGTTTTTGTCACAAAGCCGGAAAACCCAGGTGTAAGATGGGGTTCAATATATAAGATTGGTCTCTATTGCATAGCGAGTCATAAATGGTCAAACCTAAAATATTTAAGCTAGCAAACCTAAATTAAACATTAGGAAACAAGAATTGAATGTATACCTTTGATTTCTTCCCAGGTTCTAATTCTTCTTTATTGCTCCTTAGCCGCTTATAAAAAAATCTCATATCCTCCGATAAGGAGCGTAATTGTTGTATTTTCACCTTCTGTGAGAAGGAACTCATAATATTTAAACTCTGATGAACTAATTTTCCCTGCAGCAAGAGAAAAGAAAGAAAACAAAATTTACGGTTAACTCACACAACTAGCTCGGCCAGTTAATGCAGGACAGCAAGTCTCAAAGGCAAAACCACACACATGTAAACAGGCTGAACTGGCTGTTTTCTGCATGTCATCTATGCAGTTTATTCCAACGTGGCAGACCTATTGAATTCAAAGTGACTAAACGAGTCTTTCCAAATACGTAAGCCATGAAAATACTTGACTTCTAGAGGTCAACTTCGCCGACAGGGAAGGCTCAATTACTACCTGCACAATACTTGGACCACGTAAATGTGGTGTATCTGGATTTTGCAAAAGCATTTGACACAGTTCCCCATAAAAGGAGGATATTAGATACGAAGAAAGGTTGCGAGCACTGAACTTATTCTCTCTGGAGAAGAGACACAATTTCAATTCAAAAATACCATACTAGTGACTCCACGTGGCCACTCATTAAGATTAGAAAAGAGGTTTAATCTTAGACTGCGTAGAGAGTTCTTTACTGTAAGAGCGTTTAGGATGTGGAATTCTCTTCCACAGTCAGTGGTTTCAGTGAATCACATTATACAGGGATATACAATGTGATTCTGACATATAATCACACATAGGTTGAACTTGATGGACTTGTGTCTTTTCAGCCTCACCTATGTAACTTGTCACCTGAACACTGAGGACAATATCTGTGTTTATTACGTCTTATATTCACAGAAACCCAAAATGTAAACCTTTTTAATTCTTCAACTGGTAGGTGGTTTACATAAATCCTAAATACAAAAACAGAAGTATGGCAGCTTACCAGTCATTACATGTGGTAGCTGCATTCATTTACTTTTTACCAGGCATTTTCCCTTTTTTTAAACTTGTGATCCTGTCCTACGGTGACAACTCTCACTCACCGCACTAACTACGAAGGAGCAGCATTGTCAACCTAGCGTTCGCTTTTGATTTCTACTACAAACGCTCCCCCTCTCCTCTCTTCCAATACATAAGGGAGAGATGATTTGTAGTTCCCAGAAAATAACTGTGAAAGCGGATAATAAAACCAAAAATAAACTCAGGGTGTGGTGTATCTTCCTCAGGGGGTAGAAATTCACAAACCCCCTGAGGAAGATACGCCACACCCTCAGTACTGACACGCGTATGGGAGGGGACAAGACGGAGCAAGAGACAGTACACCTGCCTAGAGGAGATACAACCCATATCTATACAGTTTACAGTATTTTATTGAGCCTTATGAAGTACGGTGCACTGACGCATCTTATACATGCGAGTACCCCGGCGGGGGAATGGTTTTTAACTATTTTGAAAAACGATATTTTACTATTAGTCTTTTTCCTTTTTTCATGCGCCTCTGAGATCATTGCATTGAGGATATCACTGATCCAGTGAAACAGCTGAGAACCCTATAGTGGTTCATATGTGTGTTTTGACTCCGTGTAAAAGCTGGTCAGACGCGCTGAGGTGAGCTTATTACTATAAGGGGGTTCCCAAATTTCACCTATGCATAATTCAAAGCCATGGTTGGATGTAACAAGCATGTCAATAGTATGATCACTGGAGATCACATCACCTGCATCTAGTCTCACATCAATCAACATTTTGTGTGTTTTTTTTTTTATCACAGTCCAAGACAGGCTGCCACAAAACTGCTTTTTTAATAATATAGAGACACATGTATGGTTTATGCACTTGCACTTTTTCTTACATGTCTTATTTATTCATACATGCTTGCTGTCACATATGTATGCATTTAGCACTTTTTTCATTATTACTGATATTTTATTTCCTGGTGTGTTATTGTGCATGGAACTTTGTAACTAAGGGGTCCATATAACCTTACAGAGTTTTTTGGCACAATTGGCACTTGTGCACTTTATATTTAGTTGTGCGTTTACAGATTTTGTGCACATTATTTGTTTAGCTATATTTTGCACTTGCACTTTACACCAGTTGTGTGTTTATTATTTTATGCAGGCTATTATATTCTTGTGGATCTATAACTATAGATTAAGATACAGATTTAGTGCATAGGCATTCCAGCGCAGTGTATATTTTTGTTTTTATTGTGTACGAACGTATCAGACGTGTTTAACATTTGCAGCTTCATAGTGGCAGATTGGTAGGGGGTTCTTTAAGGCTCGGAGGATTTTGTTGTTTTGTCGTGAAAGCGGATAATGTTGGCTATATAGTAAACTGCCTACCAGCTTCTGCTGAACCACAGGTCTTGCAAGCAACATTACAACATTACAAACAATTTTGCAAAGTTATTGGTGACACTATGTACTTCAGTGTTGAGGCCTGGCGTTGCCACTCCCTGTAGACTACCATATCAATGTATCTCAACTATTCCTCAAGTACCCCCAACTCATGTTTTCAGGATATCCCTCAGATGAAATGGCTGTGGTAATTACTAAGTGCCCGTTCACACTACCGCGACTTGTCAGGCGACTTAGCCGCCTGACAAGTCGCGCTCCGTTCTGTACTATGGAACCGTTCTAATAGGAGCGACTCAAGTCGCTCCGACTTAGAAAAAGGTTCCTGTACTATTTTCGGGGCGACTTCAGGCGACTTGCATTGACTTCTATACAGAAGTCATTTTGCAAGTCGCCGCTGAAGTCGTGTGCAGGTCCCGTCTGAGTCGCGCTGCAAGTCGCGTCGCCCCTGTGTGAACGGGCACTAAGGCAGTGAAACTGATCAAATCACCTGTGCAAAATAATGGAAAGCTGGAAAATACGACCTGTTGGGGGTACTTGAGGACTGGAGTTGAGAAAGATTGTCCCACACCACATACTCCAAAATAATTCACACCTGCAGAATTCACAGACATCTCATAGCAGTTTATATATATATCTCACACGTTTGCCATTTGTACAAAGGCGCTTACCGGAAAGGAAGGAGGAAGCGTAATAATCTTTGGGGAACAGGTCAGTGAACCCACAGCAATCACTGCTTTCACAGGTATTGTCAATATCTAGAGATGGAAAATATGTTAATGACTCAGTTTTACATTGGTTTAAATTCTTGATTTTAAAACTCAAGTCATAGATATAAATAATTGGTTAGATATATTTTGTACTAATTGACCCTATATTCATAGTCTTACCACCAGTCCCATTACAGCAGTTGTACAGTGTGGCTAAATATGAATGTGGAGGCAAAAAAGTTTGGCCTAGTTGATTTGGTAATAGAACAGGTCTAGTCAAACATACCCCTTCTTTCCTCAACCCCTTTAGTCTGTGAGGACACATCAGAAATGTGACCGGTATTTAGTTATGCCAGCATAGAACACTGGATTTAAGAGGGCCAATCGCACATTTCCACTGAGAGAAAACAGTATTCAGTAAATTTCAAGTATATCTACCTATATCATGCAGGGTTACAGTACTGTAGAAAAAAAACATTTGAAGATTTCAGGCAGTATTGAACTCAAAAGCAAATCTTTATTATACTTACCAATTCTTAGAGGTAATGTCTGGCATTAGTTTTCTTTTTCACCTGGTGACCTAGCCAGCAAGTCTGCTGGTTTGTGCAACAGAACAAACTGTCCTGCAGATGGAGCAGTTAGAATGTTTTGACAAACCATTTAATGCTGACAAGGGTGTTTACGAATGATAAGATTTTACTTATTTACGTAAAATCTTTATCCTAAAAAAAAAGGAACACAACTGTTGCTGTAACTGCCTAAAATGTTTTATCTGGAGTTTGGCTTTAATTTGTTTAGCGCATCTACATATATGTTTGTGCATGCAACACTCCCCCCTAAATGAATAGCCTGTCCAAAGAGGTCTGTTGCTCCTTCATCTACACCAGGGGTCTCCAAACCTTTCAAAGGACCAGTTTATTGTCTAGGAGGGACAGAGTGTGGCCAGCAGGGCAGAAAATGTCATGGGCCTGGCATCAGTGAGAAAAAAAAAATGTGGCCACGGCGTTGGTGGTCAAAGAGGAGTAGTAGTGCCCCTAGTACAAGGAATTGTATCCCTTTTTTGGTATCGGTGGAAAAAAATAGAGCCTCATTGTTGATACCAGTGGGAGAAAGTGCCCCAAGGTGCAGATAAAGGCTAGCAAAGAGGCTGCAGTTTGGAGATACCTGATCCACACCATAGGCACTCTAGTACAGAAGGTGCGTTACTGGCCAGATCAATAGGGGAAAACAAAGGGAGAAGGCGTGTTTAAAAAAAAAAAAAAAAAAAAAAAAAAAAAAAAGAAACGCAGCCATCACAGCTAGTGGTAAGCTGCAATATATTACATTTTTGGTTTTGCGTTAATAGTATCGCTTTAAGTTTGGCATTGGGTATAAACATGCTTGAGACTATGCCATGCTCTCAAACTAGTGCTTTTTCCCTTAATTATAGCAGGTTATGAACCACTTCCCACCCTTAAGACATATGACGTCCTGGACTTTGAATGGAAATATCTGAATGTCTGCAGGCCCATGCGATTGTGGAGCTAGAGAATGAATCTGCCACTGGCTTACCACAGAGCTGACTATGGACCACATGGTCCCCAGCCATTTCTATGACCCTTGGAAGCGGCGTCAGGACGTCACTTCCGGCACTGGCAGATGTAAACAGACTTTTTTGCTGGAAAGCCTGAGATAGATTTTATTTTTTGGATCTCAGGCTTTCCAGCATAGAGGAGAGATGTGGGGGCTTATAGACCCCATTCCTCTCTCAGTAAAGAGGACCTGTCACGCCCTATTTATATTACAAGGGATGCTTACATTCCTTGTAATAGGAATAAAAGTGATCACAAAATAAAAAAAATCATTACAATTATGAAAGCAATCACCGTTTGCATATGCATGCTAGACCCAAGTGCTCGTTCATATTTACACATGAGCATGGAGACACTTTTTTTTCTTACACTGTCTTTACATTTCTTTGGATCAACTTTATTGCCATCACAAGGGATGAACAAAATCCCTTGTGATAGCATGGGCAGTGGCTCCTTATTGGAAGACCTGGGGTTTATCAGACCCCTGATCTCCCACATTATACGCAAAAGCATCTGATCAAATCAAGATCAGTTTGACCACATGCTTGCTTAGCCAGTAACGGCCAGTAAACAAACAGCCGTAACCAGATGCAACGTAATTTGCCTTCATCCGTCACAGAGGAGGAGAAGGAGAAGATATTCCTTCTCTGCCAGCAGCCAGCCCAACTAAATATAGTGGTCCTGAGCTCACTAATTGCATGGAAGAGCCCAGTAACGGCAGCAGCTGGGATGGGGGTGTAGCGGGGGGCCTTTGCAGCCTGTAAAAGTCAGACTTCTGTAGAGGTCTATCTTTTGAAACACAAAACCATTCAAGATTGTTCATAGAATATCAACTACGATACCAATTCAAAAAATGCACAAGAAAAAAAAAAAAAAAAGAAAACCTGTGGAAAAGCAAAGAATAGGGGTTTTATATTCTTGCAGTCAGCCTGTCATTTTCTTGGCGTTCATGTTCACTAAATGTACATAGTTTTGCCAGATTATATAACAGGACAGCTAGACAAGGGTTGAGACAATATACATAACTTAAACAGAACTTCAACAAGCAATTAAACGTTAAGGAAATGGAATAATTTATATATCCCCAAAAATAAGATGGGAGGTTGAGAGGTTGTAGCCTAGAAATTAGAGGGGCAAGCAACGAGCAAACATTTATTGTCAGAAGAGTAAATATTTAACTACTTTTGAACATAGGATGCAATGCAGATATAGAAACATCTGCTAGAGGGCAAAACTATAAAATAAGCTTAGAAGTTGTCTCGAAATACCTCATAATCTGTGGTGATTTGGATACCTCCATCAAAGGATCCTTCAAGATTCTTTGCTGTTAATGTTACTCGAAACACTGCATAATAGCCTGAAGTTAATATAACCTGAAACAAAAAATACACATTCAGAATTTTTTTAATTTTTTAGATACATAATTAAATCTAAAAATGATTAAAATAATCCTATCATGACCTATACATAAAAAAAAAAAAAAATCTCTAAATATACTTCTGCATATGCTTAAATGCATAGGGCAGCTATATTTGCTTATACCTTCTGTGTGTAATGTTGGTTAATCAGTGCTGGTTTGAAGACAAGATATATTAGATGGTTCAAATTACATTTAATAAGTTCACCTTTATGGAAAAAACATGCACATATTTTTGCTGAAAAAAAGAGAAAAAAAATTTACATTATTTTTTCCAGCAGGAGCCTGGAAAGAATTGCACCTGCAATCAGCCCCTGGGTGCAATGTGGGCTCCCGCAGACATGTCCTCTGGCTTTCAGTCTGTACGTTCCATTTGAAAGCTGGAGGACATGTCTATGGACTACAAGATTCATCAGTACCTCCCCCGCAGCCCACTGAAACTACAAGTCCATCTTCCCCGGTGGAAGACAGCACCTCCAATTTGTTCATTCACAGGAAACTAAATTAATGTGGGCAGAGCCCTGCACAGCATTAATCTTTCTAAAAGGTGACAGCAGGTGCAGAAGGAAAAGCCCTCCCACTGTCAAAGGGGGAGAGGAGGCAGGAGTTGCCCCCTGTATACGGGTGGAACATGTAACATGTTCCAAAGGTGAACGTATCCTTTAATATGCAATTTTTTATATTTACATGTTAATGACTATAATAAATTCAATTTTTTAGTACATTTTCTTTAGTTTTGCATTATGGACTGCCCACTGGCACCCCTATTAGCAACTAATCTATGTATTAACTTAAGAAATTGCAGAAAGTATTTGGGCTTATCTGTAAATGCAGAATATTGAATACTTAAAAATTTTAGCCCAAGTTCACATTGGATCGATTTATCATGCGATTTGACAGGTCAAGTCGCAGCCTACTGCCGGCAATGGCACTTTGCGGCACCGATTTGCAAAAGTAGTTCCTGCACTACTTTTGGCGATTTTAGTTGTGATTTTAATAGACATCTATGCATGAAGCCGTACAGATGTTCCTTTAAGTAGCACCTGAAATCGCACTGACCTGCTACTTTGAAATTGTGCGACTTTAGGTGATGTCACGCGATTTCAAAGTAGCATCAATGTGAACCAGGTCTTAAACACACAAAAAAAAAAAAAAAACTTTGCTACTCGATTTCCTTTTAAAAAACAGCTAAAGCAGACATCACAACCTGTTATAAAACAAACACCAATACCTTTAAATCTATAAAATGCTGCACTACACTTCAATGAATAAAAAACACACTACACTTACTGAAGTACGATCTGATGCAGTGGAGTTTTCAATCTCAGGAAGGCTTGCTATTATGGAGGTCCTGTTTCCCCTGTCTGTAGTTAAAAGGTCTATAGCAAGACTGTCTCCAATTATGTGCCAACTTTTTAATGCCAGCTGAAACAGCAAACATGGATGATAAAATAGTAGCAATAACATATTTGACAGGGTAATTTAAACATCATTTCAAAATGTGCCCCAAGAGAAACGGTTACTGAGAAAAGGATTAAATATAGTCCATGTACTTTGCTTCAATATCTCTGGTCTAATGATACAAATGTTAATGGAGATGGGACTGTTTAAACTAAGAACAGAACATTTTTTTTAAAGTAATCTACTGTATTGTAAAACCAGAAAAGAAACAAAAACAGGTGTTGTAGAATCTCATATTAAATGTATTTCATGTTAATCATATTAAAGTGCAAAGTACTCAAGCACTGGTGTGGTAAAAAATACTCAATTACTCAAAATAATAAAAATGATAAAAGCTGCACCAAAATGTCAGTGACCCCTCACTCGTACAAATGTGAAAAAACGATATAAATTATTAGTGCACTAATATCAATACTCAAATACTTGTGCCATAAAAATCAATTATGTGAATATATAATAAATAACCGTATATGTGATTAAATGAATTCTCCATAAATAAATCCACCTTGTGCATAAATATAAATTGATATTCCTTAATTGATGCCTCCGTGCATATATGCATAAATATAAAAAAATTATATTTCTTAATGCCTTCCGTGTGTATAAGAAAACTCTTCCTGATGGAAAAAAGTGGATCCAGAGTCTGATCACATACAGCTCCCGTGTCTACACTTTGATCAGAACACTCCCGTGCGGTGATATCCACAAGACTTAAGATATAGTCCTTAAAATGACTTGTCAACCTCAGTCCTTTATATTATGGCCACAAACACCGTACCAACACAGCTTACACTTCTATCCCACTGTAGCGCATATATCACCTATCTCTTTGCTCCTTGATTTTTATGGCCTAAATATTTATTGAGTATTGATATTAGCGCGCTAATCATTTATATCGTTTTTTTCATATTATTCATATTGATTTGCATATGTTAGATTGAGAATATATTAGTATTATATAGTAGTGGTCTTATCAATACTATTATTAAATAGTAAAGCAATAGTTAATATTTATTACTGTATAAATATAGAGAAAGTTTTAAATGCTGAACTTTAGATGACCTCTCTGCTTTTTTCGCATTCTTTTTATAAGATAATTTACTGGGTGAAAAGTTCATTAGAATAGATTCAAGTTATATAGAATTGTCTAAAGTCATTGAAATGCATATAAATCAGACAGATAAGAGAAGAAAACAGGTGGCTAAAATAAAGGTCTGCTTGAGCCCTCATTAAAACTGGTGTGTGTGTGTGTGTGTGTGTGTGTGTGTGTGTGTGTGTGTGTGTGTGTGTGTGTGTGTGTGTGTGTGTGTGTGTGTGTGTGTGTGTGTGTGTGTGTGTGTGTGTGTTTATTTATTTATTAAGTGATACGGTACTTTTACACATAGGATTACCGTATTTTTTGGACTATAAGACGCACTTTTTCCCCCAGAAATATGGGGGAAAATGTGCCTGCGTCTTACGGTGCGAATATACGATTGGCAAAGCCCCCCCCCCCCCCCCATCACAATCCGGAGCATGCCTCGGCCTTAGGAAAGGCCGCAGCTTCGGCCTAGCTCCAGAGCGGTGACCATCTTGGTGCACCCGTCGGCCTATTACAATGTGATCGCTCCGTCAAATGAACTGGCGTCATCATGACGCCGGTTCCTCTCTCCCTCTGTGCATAGATCTGTACAGTGGAGGGGAGAGATCGGATGGCAACAGTGCTGCTCTGTGACAAGTGCAGTCACAGCCACCCCTCCATAACCTGCCAATACTCTGCCATACCCAGCCAATATTTTCTACGGTAATGGTCTCTCTGCATTTTATGGGCACTGGAAAATATTTTAGTACACCATTTGGTTCAGAATATTTTTTCTTCTTTTCTTGTTTTCAACCTCTAAAACCTAGGTGCGTCTTATGGTCAGGTGCGTCTTATGGAGCGAAAAATACAGTATATAGTAACACATTTAACACATCTGGTGGGGTTATTGAAAGTTCATTCTGGCAAAGTCGGAAATCTGTCTCATTAGGATAAGGACGGTTGATCTAGAACAGCTGGGTGCCAGACTGTTTCTACACAGGTGTTTTTAATTGGACAAAACCAGTTATAAATCACTTTAACATATAGGAATTTTGGGAATAATTAAGTTTGGTTGTAGAACAGGTGTCAGATTTATGGATAGTTATATTGACGTAGATCTTAGCAACCAATCATATGTAGGAGAGACGATTAAGATAAGGCTTGTAAAAGGGTATATAAACGCAAGCTCTACAATTGTTAGACAGACAAGTCAGATAGGCGTCTATCAGGCTGACCGTTTGTCAATGCAGCCCTATTGCAAGGGTGGCAGATCATCAGAACCAACAGGCAAATATCTGTACATAACTTGTCTCCTCGTACGAGTCAAAATAGAGAAGACTTCTTAGTTTGTTCCAGAGTGTGGTCTCCGGTGAATTTCCCTCACAAACTTGGTCGAGCTGGAACCCAGAACTCTGTTAGGGGACCAGACCACCAGTCGATCGACTGGTCCTTATCAGATGACGGGTTCCCAAGAATTGGCAAAAAAGGCCCATTCTGGTTCAAGGTGAGAACAATTCACAATTGTTTCAAATTGGTTAGAGAATAAGAATATCTATATCTAATATGCTTGCATTGTACGAAACTGTATAAATTAGGCATGTATCTTGTAATACTTTGTTCCCAGCTGTTAATAAACCTGCATTGCTCAAGTTCTGCCTGGTTCGATACTTTACTATTCTACTTCACGGGGAAAGTAGTCATAGTCACAGTTCCATCGGTCTAACAAAAAATCTTATATGGCTTCCAACTTTAAAGTAGCAGCAAGGACAGATAATGTGTATGTTTGAACAGCTGGCAGCAATACACACTTTTCCCAACTGTGACGTCTACTTTAAATTGCTTTAATAAAATGATTACTTTTGCTTCCACTACCTACACTATATGGGGCTCAAAGTAATTAGAGTTTATAGTACTCTGAATTATTACATAACTATGAATTTGATGTGGTTTGTTTATTTGGAGTCTATGAAAGCTAGATTTAGTAACTGGCAAAAAGTGTATAAAAAAAAAAAAAAAAAATCAACACCACACGCAAAAGCAAAGACAACCTATCCACACCAACCTTTTATAGACATACACATTGCAGTTGTTAATTTAAGAAAAATTTATTTTTAACATACACTTTGAAATATTAACTGAGGCAAGTTTACAACACCTGAAGGTATTTTCCTATAAAAATATTTTGTTATAGCTGCAAAAAAAATGAAATGGACTATAGAAATGGAAGCTTAAGAGTTCATCTGCAAGTTAAATGTGGTATTGTGAAACCACATACGAGGAAGTTTTATTGGAACCAATACATTTGAATAATCAAATAGTATTGCATAAATGGTTGCTTCGAAAAACGGAGCAATCTACCAAATGGAAAACATTTTCAAGGGTGATCCAGTGACCTGAGTACTGAAATGTCTCAGCAGATGAATAAAAATATATTTAACTATTTAGAAAAAAAAAAAAAGTGTTTCCATTGTAATTACACTGGCATACAATACACATAAAAAATCGGAAGGCATTCCAGTATACATTTAGGTATACATCTGAGCAAATAATTGCAAATATCAATCAGGTAAGACAAGCAAAGGATGAACACATGCTGGGAAATGAACACAATTACTACAAACCATTATTTACAGAAAAAACATGTTTCTTACCTCAATGGGGTTGCTATTTATAATTGCAATAAGAAGACTGCTAGATTCTGCAGCACTTAGAATGCCAAAATCTAAGAAACGTTCTTCTGGTTTTGGTGGTAAAATGAAATACTGAAAAGAAAAAAAGGTAACTCATTGCTCAGTAATTTAAAAGCAGTACATAAAATAAAGCACACATGACCCCCAAATGAGCTTTCATCAATAGTGAATGTGTAATACTCTTTTCCCCATTAACGTGATAAAAAGTATTTTTGTAAGGCCCCTTTCACACAGGGGCGGTGGGTGCATCAGCAGTAAATCACCGCTATTTTTTGCGGTGCTTTACCGTCAATTTTGCTGCAATATACCCCCGCTAGCAGCCGAGAAAGGGTAAAAACCACCCACAAAGCGCTGCTGCAGCAGCGCTTTGCCGGCGGTATAGCCACGCTGCCCATTGATTTCAATAGGCAGGAGCGGTATACACACCGCTCCTTCATCGTGCCAAAGACAAAAAAAACCCGATCAGACTTTTTCCGATCGCTTGTAGAGAATTCCGACGGACAACGTGCCACGCATGCTCAGATCAAATTACGAGACCAAAGCTATTGGCTACTAGCCTCTACGTAGTTCCGTCGCGCGCAGCGAACTTCAACACGTTCCGAGCGATCGGGTTTTCCGACAACTTTGTCCGACTGCGTGTATGCAACACCAGTTTTGGACAAAATCCGCCCAAAAAAATTCAACAGATTTTGTGGTTGGAATGTCTGACTGTTTGTACAAGGCATTAAAGGGTAGGTGTGTACAACAAGAGTAAAGGTAAAAAAAAAAAAAAAAAAAAAAAAAAAAAAACGAACAAATAATATGTTGGTTCTGTGCTCAGTTGTAGAGAATCTTGTCATACTTACATCTAGAAAGCCTGTGTAAGCTCGAATTGGAAGATGAAACTTTGATGCATTGGTAATGAGCAATATATTGCTGTCAATATGGACAGAGGAGGTGGATGGTATGAACATTAATGAGAACACATATCTTGATTCACCGGGAGGAATTAACACATGTGAAGTAAAATTCTGGACCTGCATTCAGAGGGAAATAAAACAGATTTTTAGAAGAAGAATTTTATATCTGAAATTGCCTGCTGCATTTTAAGGTCGTTAACCTTACTTTAAACATGAGCTTTGCATCTTCTGGAAGCAAGACATCATGAATGAGAACCGCAAAGTTAAAGGTGTTTGTCAAGTAGATCGGTCTCTCTACTGGATCAGAGGGACTATCCCGGATATGAAATAAAGTGGCTACGTGATCAAAACCCAAGTACCTGTGAGTGAAATAATCACAGTCTTAAGATGATTTATAAGAAAGACACATGTATTCCTAAACACCATTAATAAAAAAAATGTAACCTTGCTCGCACCATATGTCCAGTACTGTATGAGGTGAAGGATCTCCCTGCTGAAAAAAGGAGGCAGGATGGCTTCTCAGCATAGAGAGACTGGCATATTCATGAAATGTTAACAGACATTTAAAGCATATCTTCATAACTGCAACCACTGCATCATGTACTGGTGGAGCAATTCTGAGGTACTGGTGTGAAGTGCTGTTTAAAACCTTTATAGCCATGTGTGGGCTTTGCATATCGAAAATTGCAGCAACAAGATAGCTGGGGATAAAGCAAAATAACTATGGCTAATGTCAATCAACAGATATGTGACATTCCAAAAGGTCACAAACAAGAACTCGGCTGTCTCTGGGCTATCCACTATGGCTAAAAAGACAGGACAACCCTTAAGTTTGAATAAACCAGGCTTAAGTTGGATGGAAATGTTTAGCTTATACTGCATTGTTCTTGCTATCAATCATAGATGCACTGTGAGTCTACTCTTCTTGCACTGGCTAAGCAAGAAGTCTACTTTAATAGTCATTATTCAGCAGTTGACCATTAACCAACAACTGAGAATATTTAGAACTTTACGAGGCAGGAAAAAAAAAAAAAAAAAAAAAGTATCAATTCATGTCATTAGACTCACAATTATGAAGCTTGAGGACTATTTACTTACCCATCCAACACTTCAGCTTGATATGGAATTTCAAGTTTTGAATAACTCTTTTCTTTTGCTTTAACTGTTATTTTTCCAGAAAACTGTGACGGTTTCTTTGCTCTTGATGCTGCACAAACAAAAAGTAATGCTTAATTACCTATAACATTTAAAAAGTGAGCAAAACAGTGTTATAAAATACATGCAACGAAGTTTCACACTAGAATAATGTACATTAAAAGTACATGAAAAAAATAATAAAACAGAAGTGCCACATTGTGTGATGATTTTTGATAGACTCACGATTTCTGTTCAGATGACTAGTATACAAAGCTAAAGCCCACTCTTTGGGTCCCTTCACAATTCATACTAGGCCTTTCAGGTGTGGTATGGAATTTAAGGGAGAACCCCTTGCAATTCAAGAAAAAAAAAAAAAGTGGAGGTTCTTACCAAAAACGTATACCAGACCCTTATCAGAGCAAGTAGCCTGGAAAGCAGGCCAAGAAAAAGGTGATGAACATTCCCCCCTCCTCTTGAACATCTGCTTTAAGACCCCTTTCACACTGATGGCATTTTTCAGGCACTACAGCACTAAAAATAGTGCCTAAAAAAAAGCGGCTTCATTCACTCCAGTGTGAAAGCCCGAGGGCTTTCACACTGGAGTGGTGCGCTGGCAGGGCGTCAAAAAAAGTGCTGCCAGCAGCATCTTTGGAGCAGTGAACTCACCGCTCCTTCACCGCTGCTCCCCATTGAAATTAATGGGGCAGCACTGATTCCGGCGGCGTTTTGCAGGCGGATTTAACACCTTTTCGGCCTCTAGCGGGGAGGGGTTAAAACCTCCCTGCTAGTGGCCGAATAGCACCGCTAAAACTATGGTAGAGCGGTGCTAAAAATAGCGCCACTTTACCGCTGAAGCCCGCTTTTACCCCAATGCATTCTCTGCATTAAGGTAAAACATCCTTAAGATTCAGCTCCCCCAGCCGCCGCCCCCCACCCCTCCAATTACTTACATGAGCCCGAACTCGGATCAGTGCTGTGCACAAGAGCACCTGCGTTGCTCTCCCCCCCCCCCCCCCCCCACTTCCCAGGACTCAGTGAGGGAGATCTTCCCACATTCCCTGTTCCTAGAAAGTCCCAAAAAAAAAAAAAAAAACAGGGTTGCAGCAGGAAGGCAGAAATAAAAATAAAAACCATTGTCAAAAGTTTTAACCCTTTCTTATTCTACTAGAAAATGTCTTTCTCCCCAATATGGACACAGACTGCAATAAGAACTACAATGCGGTTCTAATACTTGTCCACTTTATCCAAAAAAACAACTGAAAAGAAATGTTTAGAAGCTTTAAATAACAGCACTTGCATGTTACTTATACAATTTACAAAACCTTGAAGAAAATCACACCCTTACCATCAAAACTGATGCTCGCAACTTTGGTGTATCTGCTCTCAGAAGCTTTTAATGTTATTGGTTTAAAATAAACAGTTATGGCATCATTCTGTGGGGTTGCCCGGACACTCTAAATAAAAACAGAGTAACCATAAGTAAGCCTTAAACTACACAAAAAAAATATTATAATATGCATTACTGCTAGATATAATGCAATTAATGTTATGAAAAACACATTGATAAACAGCAATTAACATCAAACTACAGGTAATACATTGAATAGTACTATGGTATTCAGAAAATCTAGACTTTAGGGAGAAATTTCGGGCTAGGGAACTAGGTAAGGCTTCATGTACACTGGCTTCTCAAACTCTTTTTTGCCAAAGCCCCTAAACGCAACTCAATAAAAGCCTATGCTCTGTTCTTGTACACACAGGCTTTTAGCATAGTTTAAGAGCAGCCATGTTTAGCGGAGGTTAAAACTCCCTCTCCTGAAGAGGGAAGAATTGTGTTCAGGAGAGGAATGTATTGGCCAAAAAACTTGTGTAAACCATGGGACCGTTTTCCATGCGTTTTTACAGTGTAAGCATTTTTCCACAACTAGCCTCCAGGGGAAGTTAGTGTACATTTGCAAAGCAGGAAAAACTAATTTAGTAGTGGTAAATAGTTATATATATATATATTTTTTTTTTTTTTGCTTGTACCAGTATACATTACTTTCATACCGATAAAAAAAAAAAAAAGAAAAAAAAAAGTTATATATCTATACATTTATCTATTTGGCCAAAATACATTTCTTGGACTACAGTACAGAACATAGGCATTTTCTTAGACAGCTGGGTTATATGTTGCTACCTTCAGGTGACTGGACACTGGCAAACAGAACAAGGGACCTTTATATAACTCCTCTCACAGTTACCATCCGTTTTAGTTTAAGCAAGCAAGAAGGATAAAACAGGGAACAGAGTGGAGGGCCCCATGTCTTGTACTCTACCAAATATATATTTTACAGGCAAGGAAAAAAAAAATCTCTATCATATGCTACAGGACCCTGGCATATTTCTTAGATGGCTGGGACAAAAGCAGTACAATAAAAAAAAAAAAAAAATAGGGATGGGCCAGTTTGGTGCCACAAGAATCATAGGAATGCCCTTGGACTCAAACCCGCAGGGCAGTGATGGAAGAAGCTTTAGGATGAGGAAAATACTAAACCAATCAACACTGATCCCATGAGTCACCAGGTGATCCACTGCAAAAGCCCAAGGATCTCTGGATCTAGCAACGAATGGTCCCAACGAAGCAATGCTGGCAGTCCTTGAAGCTGAGACATCAAATGGCTCTGAGCTCCAAAATGTTTATTCAAGTATGGATTCCTCTGCCAAACAGGTTCCCTAAACAGTCAACATTTCAAGGACTCCTTGCCATCCATCATGAGACTCTCCCAAGTCATTGGATGAACAGACTTCCCTGACTCCAATGCTGGATAGGGAAACCAACTCAGGGAGAGCTGGGCTGAGGGAGAAAGACACATGGGTTTTGCTCAGAGACGGAGCAGCTTTTCCTGTTGAAACCCAGCCAGGATGCGGAGTTCCAGCGGCCTGGAGAGGAATTGGGCATAAGGCAGCACCAGACCCAGTACCGTCATGTAAAAGCAAACAGACAATTCATCTACCAGCACAAAAAAAAGTTATTTGGAACTTTGGAGAGAAAAAAAAAAATACTGACAAAATGGCCTCTTCCTGCGGAGAGTCAGAAGAGAATGCTCCCTCTTCCCTTTTTTTCAGGTAATAAAACCTCATCCTCCTCTCTGTCCTGAGACAGGACAGGAGCCAGCACAGGTAGAAAAAAATAAACTGTTTCATGAGGGAAGGCAGCGAAAGTCCAATGTAAGAAGCTCCCTGCACAAGAGCCACTGCAATCGAAAGTGGAATTCCATCGTAACATCAACCAATCCTAAAATGTTGTACGTATACACCACCTTTTCACACAGGTTAGGCAGCACAGGTAGCAGGAGAGGGGAGAAAACATTTTTAAACACCGTTAATTTTAGACTGGAATTGCACCTGGTGTGCCTTCAAACTTAACAAAGACTTTCCACTCTCAGTATGAAAAAAGGCAGTGATGGTTTTTGCCCCAATATAAAAAATATTTATATAGACATTCCCGGTAGCCCCCATAGGCAGGAAGGGATTGGCAATGGGACACAAAGGTGGATTTTTAAAGGGAACAAGTTTCTTATGCACCAACCTGCAAAAGAACTCGGCTGCAATATTTAAAGTGGTTGTAAACCTCAGATATTAAAAATTAACAAAGCATATCCTGTGATGTGTAAATTTCTACAATCCAAATCACCGAGTGTGATTTCTGCTTGAACTCTGCCTGTTCTGCTATCTGCGTGACCAATTTCTAACAGCTAATGCCAACTCCCAAGGGATTCAGAGGGGGTAGGGGAGTGGAGCTCCAGCACACAGCCTATGATTAACAGCCTCAGCTGTGCAGGTTTCCCTATGAATGTGTGTGTGTAAGGGGTGGGCCCATTTCCTCCACTCGGGTTATAGTTGGCTCTCTGCAGTGAGTGAAATCAGATCCCCCACCCCCTGCCTGCTTGAGCTCAGGAAAGCTGTGTAAAATGTCTGCTTCAGGAGGCTTTAGTGGAGAGATGGGTGCAGATAAGTAAAACGTTATTTAGGAGGATTTGTTTCATTTCTTTGCATCTGATGCATGTCACTTCAGTTGGTATATGTAAGTGTTTACAATCACTTTAAGGGGGGGACAGAGGACAGGGTATCCTCTTTTTGGAAGAATATACAGGGTCTCTAGGGACTTTAACCACACCTCGCAGATCGCCACTACCTTGGACCTGTATATCAACTTGCAGCTAACTCCACGCACTGCACAACATGCTAAGGAAGAGCACCTAATGCAGGGTCTAGTGCTCAAAGTAACTCTACAGGCCAAACAGGGTCTTCTAGAATTCTGGTGTTGTCTGGGTACAATCCCAGTGGAGTGCCTAAGGTAACAATCTGGAAACTGCATAAGTAGCTAAAAGGGCTGGTACATAGCAAAGTTAGAGCAGAAAATATATGTAAAAAACAAAACAAAAACTGTCAGTGGGAGGGGCTATATGGGGGTCCTTACAGTTCTGTTTGCCAGTGTTCGATCACCTGTAGGTAGCAACTTATAACCCAGTTGTCCACAAATATGCCTGTGTTCTGTACAAGATAAACTGTTGATTGTATTCTGATCCCTATCCTATTATGAATTTAGTTTTCAACACCAATACGCTGGCTCTTTTTCATTCCCAGAAAATATTTAACAGGAAGACATAATTACACGGTTCAAATCCATGCAAAGCATTATATAATGATGTGACAAATGTTCAGGCAGCCATAAGTAATATAAATCATTTTACAACACTGTCTAATACATAAAACATTTTAATTTGCAATGCTTAAACTTGCCAGTCTACAAGATGCCATAAATCATAATGGCCTGGAAAACCATATACATTAAAGTATAGCAGGGGCCAAAAAGAAGACATTTCGCATGAACACATGTAATATTACCCTTCCCATTAGATTACTTTCAAATATCTTTACATGCCACATGCATGTCAAAATTGGAATGAAACTAAAAAGCATGTAAACGAGCAGATCATAAGATTAGGAGATGCTTGTTTAAAAAAAAAAAATACATTATATATATATATATATATATATATATATATATATATATATATATATATATATATATATATATATATATATATATATATATATATATATATATATATGTTCATCAGACTTCCCTGTAAAATCTTTTTCTTTGAGTACATCTTGGGACACAGAGTCAGGCTAATATTCATTACCTGCTGGGACGTCACAGAGCAATAGCCTTAAGGGGAGGGAGATACCCTGCCAAACAATAGCCATCAGAACTTAAAACGGCAGCCCGCAGTACACTGCCGAAAGAATCCATGGCTGCTCGAACATCTACTTGATTAAAAAAATAATAAGTCTGGGCCTCAGATCTCCACAGATCTAGACAAATAAACCTTGACTGCACGGACAACCTCCAAAGAATGCAGTTGTCTCTCTTTCGCAGAACGAGGCTGAGAGAAAAAATATCCTAATTTTAATGAAAGGCCGACACCACTTTTGGCAAAAAAGGATGGAACAGGTCGTAATACGACTGTCATGGTAAAGAATCTGGTATGGTTCCCTGAAAGGGCAGCCAACTGATACCCTTCTAGCCAAGGTGATAGCCATAGGGAAGGCTAGTTTGCGTGAGGGAAAGTCGAATGGAATTTCCTTAAGTTCAAATGGTGGTTTCTGTAACACAGGCAGCACCAAGTTCAAGTCCCAAGGACACACAGGTGACCTAATGGGGGGGGAAGCAAGCAAGTTGCCCCTTGCATAAAGGTTCACATCAGTGCATGGGAGGCTAAAGGCCTTTGGAAGAATATTGACCTCCGATTGTACTCAAATCCAATCTGATTTCCACAGCTGACTGTAGAAAAGAGAATTCTCCCAATTAAATATTTTCAAGGATGCCATTTTCTGGCTTCAAACCAAGGAATACAAGTTTTCCAGCCCTTATGATAAATCTTCCTAGTGACAGCTTTTCTAGCATTCAGTAGCGTGGACACCACGGGTCCTTTAACACCCTGGCTTCAATAGACATACCGTCAAATTTAGAGACTGTAAATTGGGGGGGGGGGGGAATATAGGACCCTGAGAGATTGGGGTGACATGGAAGTGTCCATGGCCTGTCTATTGTCACTCTTACAATCTTCGGGAATCAGGGCCTTCTGGGTCAGGCTAGTGCCACCAGAATGACTGGAACCCCTTCTCCCCAAATCCTGTGCAACAAATGTGGAAAGAGGGATCGGAGGGAAAGCCTAAACCAGGGAGTACTGGCTCCATTGCAGAGCATCTGCTCCAATTGTCAGAGGATCTCTTGTTCGAGACACAAACTGCCCCAGCTTGTTGTTGAACCTGAAGGCCAGTAGGTCGACCTCTGGCCATCCCCAACATTGGCAAATTTCCTGGAACACCTCTGGGTGTAGGGACCATTCCCCTGGGCAGATCTCCTGGCGGCTGAGATAATCTGCCTTCCAGTTTTCTACTCCTGGGATATAGACTGCAGATATAATTGGCACGTCCCTCTCCCCAGGCTAGTATGTAGTTCACCTCCTTCAGAGCTGAACGACTCCTGGTACCATCTTGGTGGCCGTGGCATTGTTGGACTGAACCCTGATGGGGCAGTCCTGAAGCACCGTCCAGGACCGTAGGGCCAGACGTACTGCCCGTAATTTTAGGAGCTTGACGGGCAGGGTCTGCTCTGTCCCTGACCATTTCCCCTGAGCTATGAGGCCATCAAGGGTCGCTCCTCAGCCTGAGAGACTGGCATCTGTAGTCGGCACTCTCCAAGTTACCGGGAGAAAGGGTTTTCCCCTTCGCAGGTTCTGATCCTGCAACCACCAGTTTAGGCTTAAGCATGCCTGAGGAAATAAGCACATTGGATAATCCAGGGCTTTTCTTCCTCTGTTCCAAGCCAACAAGATGTCTTGTTGTAAGGGCCTGGAATGGAACTGGGCATAGGGCACTGCCTCAAAGGAGGATACCATCTTCCCTAGAAGACTCATATAGAGCCGAATGGAGGGTTTTATTGCCCCTTATCTGACGCACCTGATCCTTCAGGGCACAGATCTTTATGGTTGGCAAGAATACTCCTGCTTGGGCCATGTTAAGGATCAGACCTAAATAAGTTAGGGTTTGAGCTGGTCTCAAGGCTGACTTTTCGGTATTTATGATCCAGCCTAAGCTTTTCAAATACCGTATTGTATATTATGCAGAACGAACCATTTCGATCAGAGTCAGGATAAAAAGCCTCTGCGAGGCAGACATTGACTGGATATCTTGTGCAGATTACTTGGAAGCAGACTCATGCTGGGCACTCCACCAAATCCTGAGCTTTAAGCTCCTCCCCATCCCCAACCCATTCCTGCTCCAGACTAGGAGACTCCAGGAAGGGGGGTCTGTCACACTTTGTGCCACCCTGCGGGATGGAGGCAATAAGCCAGCAATCCTGTGCTCTAACACGGCTAGGGCTGAGGACAGATCATCCTTCGTGATAAAGGGTGAAGCAGCAGCATTGACTGTATCCACAATACCAGATAAGCGCAGCAGCTCAGATTGCCCAGAAGACTCTGGTTCTTCAGGGGATACAACACTAGGGATACGACTAGGTTCATCATTAACTACTGACTATATAGGCGTGCCCTTCCCTGTGGCGTTAGTCCCACTCCTCTTTTTGGAAGACATTTAATATCCACAAACAAAGAGTACTTGGGTGTAGCATTAAAACACCTCAGAAGGGAGACCCTTTAATAGGGCTCACCAAGCCCCTATGCAACAATCCTGCTAAGTACCTTTAGCCTGGCCAAGCAACACCTGCTCACGTGACCCAGGTAAGGAAATATGAACCACTGCAAGTGTCTGTTCAGAGCATGCTCTGTCCCACAGCTGCCTTCTGGAAGCACCACATACTTGGCCTACACAGCTTAAAATAAGCTGTGTGTGCACGGGAGAGTTCTGTGCGTGCATGTGTGTGGTCCCGGTGAACAGGTGTGACTACTTGCATACAATGCAAATCCTTGTGCGCCCAGTTAAAGGCTACGCAGCGCAGCAAAGCCGCATGCGCCATGGCCAGCAAACTGCCGGGCCCAGCGGCGCTCTTGCGAACAAAGGAGAAAAGGCGCACCGCCGTGCGTCATGATACAAGTAAACAGTCAGCCACAAGCAAAAAATAAATAAAAATAAATAAAGTACACTTTGAAAACACCCACAGCAAGCCCAAAACTCCCCCGTATGGTCACCGCACACAGGTGTCCAGCTTTTAGCTAGCTTGACTGATCGTTAAAATTACTGGGACATCCCACAATAATAAAATAAAGGGATTTCACTTAGCCGTGCAGGGCCACTTAGAAACTAAGGGCCCAATCTTCACCCTTCACAGCAGGTTCCTGTCACTTGGACCTTCAAGGACTGGGTGTCCTTTTCATGTTTAGGGTCCACTCCCTTGGACCTATATAGCACCCTGCAGGAAATGCCTTAGCGCTGTAGTGTCCAGGATTTCCACTCCGCAGAGTTCAGCGCCCGGAAGCCACATTACAGGCAAAACGTCGCAGGATCTTGAGTCTTCTTTGCGAGGCTCAGGTACCACTTAACTAATCATAAAAGCCTGTGTCAAATGGATATGATCGGTCAATCCCTTGATTCATTTTGGAACCATTTGTGGGACTAGAGATCTGGAGCTCAGAGGGCTCAAACAAACTGTGCCATCGACCTTGCAGACACTAGTGTTTTTTTTTTTTTTTTTAACCAAAGTAGTTCCTGTTATATAGGGTTAGATATTTCGGCTACTATGCAGATTTACACTGGCCGCATTTGCCGATAGTACGTTTTTCGGCCCGGATCTCTCAGTCCCCGTGCTGCTGGCGGAGTGAATCGTCTCACACATTGTATGACTCCTTCAGCAAGTGCTGAGGGAATCAGCAGGAGAAGAATGGTGGCAGGCTCAGGTCCGTGTAGCAGTCGATGTCCTCCATCCTTCTCAGCCAGCAGTCACACAGAGGGATCCCTGGAAACAGAGAAGGTACGGTACATGCAGGGCCAGGACTGAGAGGAGGAAGGGGCAGCTGCTATGCTACTGTTACTGTCCTGACTCCTGCTACAGCAACACACCCCATCTCCCTATCACACCAATCCTCCCCCTCTCCTTCACTTTCTGCTGTTTGCGCTCCCCTAACATATCTTCACTGCTCACACAACACCCTGCATCCTCTGTCAGATCTTGCCATTCCCATCACTGACTGACACCCTTTCAATCCCACATTACTTTTCATCTCTTACCTGTTCAGCAGCTCAGTACATTTAAGGTTGCAATACTAGGCATAAAATAATTGAGTGCAGAGAATGTAAAGACAACCTTAGGGGCTCATTCACACAGCTGGGAGGGGCAGTACAAGCAGGCAGTTGAGCTGAAGTTCTACCCCCCCTGACCATCCCACCTGAAAAGAGATGCAGCCACTCAGTGCTGCTCAATGGCAAAAATAAATGGCATTTCACCATGAATAGGGTGCACCCCAACTACCCTGCAAGTTTGTGCAATGAACATGGCTGGGGCATTGTGGGTCTGCATATGACGGGCACAGTTTTATCTAGCTGTAATTGATACATAATCATTTGATAAATGGCTAGTTAAAGCCCTGCATTATCAACCCCCCCCCCCCCCCCAAACATTTTGAGCACCAGCCACCACTGCAAAGGATACTATGCCAAACTCACTAATCCTGTGACTATATAGTGCTGTCAGATATAGGCACTCAGACTTGTGCTATCCAAAGTCAGATCTGTGGGGATCAAACATCTGCAGTCGTTGGACCCTATTCCTAGCTTCTGCAGCAAGGATGGGTTTTAATAGTATGTGAGGAAAACTGCAGTTTCTGAAATGACAGATTCCCCTACCATCATCCCGGCAGCACAAGTGCTTACATTTGACAGCAATATATTCACAGGATCAGAGAGCTTCTTCCATTCTGGTGGGTGACGTGCTTTAAGTTTTAAATCATATGGTGGCTGCTCCTGACGGAGTAGTGCAACTGATCTCTTGACTTGTGTGTCTATGTTTACTCTGCCACATTTGAACCAAGATGCAGTCACAGCCGATGTGGTGGAAGTGACAATTCTGCTTGAGTCAACAGAAATGCCCATAAATTGAGCTGCTGGCAGGGAGGAGCGGACAGGCTGCATCAGAATGGCATTTCATTATACAACCAAAAGATAAGCACTTCTATATTAAGCACTATACAATCTTTAAAGATTTAATTGCCCATTAGACTTCTTTATGTTAAAAATTAAACATCTGCTAGAAGGACCAATAAAATGAGTAATAGTATAAGAGCTGAAAAACTATTTTTAGAGTAAAAGCTACAGTATTTTAGACTCATTTTACCTATTTTTACCTATTTCACCAAAATCCCTGCATCTACACTAACCTACCCAGCCCTTTAAAAATAAATACATATACATACCTTTCCTGAAGCCACGCCAACCCGATCCCATGCTGAGCGTTCATCTGCGGCTTTGCTTTGGAGGCAGGTGCAGAGGACTCATCCGACAATGGAAGCTCCATAGTAACTATGGATAAGCCCCATAGTAACTATGGATGAAGTCACCCCCATTTATTTCACAGCCGTTGTCAAACTTGTCCTCTGCAGAGCATCCGCAGCTGGAGATCGGATCGGCTTCCAAAAAGGTATTTATACAGATTTCTTCTTTACAGAGCTAGATAGGTTAGTGTTAGCTTGTGGATGTTAGTAGCAGGGATTTTAGTTTTAGGCTGGTCTTGCACTTTAAGTAAACATTTGAGTAGAGTATAGTTCCGTGTTAAAATGTAAGGAAAGCAACGAAATACAAGTAGAAATACATATATGTTTACTGTTTTACAAGTCAAAGGAATTCTGATTTTGGCCTGTCATTCTTGTGAGAAACACACCTTGTTAGTCAAGAATGTCACTCTGCTACTTCCTAGTTTAGGCATCAATTCCTGGGTCAGCTCCCTTATCAGATGTGATTATGCAGATTCACTGTCCAATGAGATGGGAGGCAGAAATGTAACATAGGAAGCCACAAAGCTGAACTAGGAAGAGACTATTCATTGGAAATAACGTATGTATGTCATTTCGCTGTGCATTTTGTAAAAATGTGTGTAAATGAGCAACTCAGCTGTACAGAATTACAAATGCACCAGCAAACCATACATACATACATGTAAAGCTAACCTCAGTCCCAAATGCCCACACTGCATGAAAAACAAGTAAATTACTATTTCAGCCAATCAGAGAGAAGACAAAACGGCAGCAGAGAGAGCAGTGTGCTTGTAGATGGCTCTCATTTTTTGTGTTTTCACTATGGATCCCATCATGAGCATGTGAGAGGAAATGCTCCTGATGCTGTTGCTGAGGCTCTGAAGACATAGAAAATTGCGTGAGAGAACCAGAGTTCATCACTACTGGACTCATCCATTGATGCATGCAGAAAATTTCAAAAACTATCAGGATTTTTTTCCCCTTTAAAAATGCTTATAAATGCAAACACTCAAACGTGGTTTACCGTGGTTACAAGCATTTGAAATACCAGTAAACTACAGTCCTGAACGTGTTTTTTCTGAATTAAAAAAAAATGCCTATAACCTCAACTGCCCCTAAACTACTATTAACAACTGAGTGTACATGTATAGATAGGATAACAGAGGAGAGTTCAGGGGCTGCTGAAAAAACTCCTCCTAAATTTCGGTTTAGTAGCTGTAGTGTACATGAAGCCTTACACTTTAACTTCATCACCCTTTTCTGTTTTGTAAAAAAAAAAAAAATTCTGCGTTTATGATCCTTAACACAAGCCAGCATGAAGAACTAGAAGTATTCACTTAGCAACAAAAAACATTTATTTTGGCCCTGCATTTTAACTGTGAAAACTGTAAAGTCAAAAGCCAAGAATAGAAAATTTTAGCACTGCTAAAATGTGGAAATGAAAGTCTCACGACAACATTAACCATTTCACAGTCATTTGGCTGAAGTGACCATGAACTTTTAGAAGGGTTCCCTAGACTCTGCTGCTTAAAGGATTTCTAAGATCACGGCATACAATTTCATTTTTTCACATCATGCTTTGCAGCCTCCCCTGCGCTCATTTCTTTGGTGGACTTTCAAATGGTAAAGACTACATATCACATGATACCTTGTTGCCTGCAGTGATTCCTGTACTGACTCCGCCTCCTGAAACTCCTCCTCTTAGCACTTCTGTAATTCAGAAGGCAGGCTGGGAATTCTGTAAAAACAGCAGTGCCTACTAACAGGGAATTGTGAATACGTGTTACAGAACACACGTAAACGTGTGGGATTGTTCACAAACTTCAAAGATCATACAGATTAATTGAAGTAGGCTAGAATACAATGTTTAAATGAATATGATTTTACACAGACAGGCTTTAATTAATAACTTCAATCAGTAGCTGACATGAGCCGCACCCTGGATTGGTGGTTTAATGGGCGACCTTTCTGTACAGGATAGCGAGCTGAAAGGTTGGTAAACATGCCTCTGATGTTTACTGATCTTCTTAACTTTGTGAACACCAAAGAGCATAGTACCAAGCACTATCACGTTAATTCATAAAGTGAAGGAGATTTGCACATATGGGAAGCATATTTAATGAACTCATGCAGATTGAATGAATGAGCATGGATGTGCTCAGCACATCTGTGTTCAGTAGCAAGTATCAGGCAGCAGGGGCAAGGGAGATAAGTAAAGAGATGTAAATAAATGCACCCATCCACCACATACAAATTAAAATTAAAATTATTTTTCTTGAAAATGTAATAAACATTTGTGCAACTATGAAACAAACTAAAAAAAATGTAGCACTAGCTTTTATTCTATGGGCCTTGTGCCTTCAGAACATGTATGGTTTGGGGAGGTCCTTTACAAATTTTGAAAACTACGTTGAAAATGATTTTTTAAAGTGTTAAAAAAAAAAAAAAAAAAGTGAAAATTATCTGGACATCAGACAAAAATAAATCAATAAATGGAGAGCAGAGCCTGGCAGTGAAGTGGTTAACCAGCACATTGTGGGGAAACATTGTACATCTCAAAAAATAAAGGTAACATTTATAAACAGAAATAAATGCCATACTTACAGTAATGGGAACATCTTTTGCTCCTGAATTTAGTAAATGAAGATTTAATATTTTGGGAAGATCTGGAAGACAGAGAGAACCATTAAGATTCTGTCCAGGCAATTGTTTTCTATAGTATAAGATGTTTATAGATATTTTATTTATTTATACCTATACCATCTAGCCTAAATGCCTAGTATCTTTAGAACTGCATTTGGGAAATTCATTCTGAAAACACATTTCTGAAAACTAACCAAACTTACTCCTTTGCAGAGTAGGTGCAATTTGATGTCTCCAACATAAAAGGTTATCGCTGGATAAAGCCCCTTTCACACTGGCGCCTTTTCCAATGCTTTTCCAGGGCAACAAAAGTGCAGAAAACTATTTCCCATTACATCCTATGCAACTCTTTACAGTGCTGGTGCACTGTGCTTTGTAATGTCTTGCATGCTGCAGCTTTGGTGCAGTTGCTCAAAAGCACAGCACAGGGGCACCTTCCATTGCAAGTCAATGAGAACACATCAAAAGCACAGCAGCGTGAAAAGGCCCTAAGATTAAAGGTCTGTTAAACAGGACTATTTTCATAATACAATAAATACAACACAACCATACTGTGTTAGTCGTGGCTTTATCATCAACACTGCTGAAATAGCATTATTAGCATTATCCATTTTGCACACGTCTCAAGTAACTGTATGATAGTTGCACACATGATTGGACAGGAAATATGAACAGAAGGAGGTTGGTTTCAAAAAGTGCAAAGGGAATTTTTCATAAATCAATCTAAAAAAAACAAAAAACACCAAAAAAAAAAAAAACACAGGGCATGAAGGCGACACTCCCTAACCATGATGAAAATTGTACTGTCACATTCCTTAGAGAACTTACAGTAAAGATGTGAAGTTACATTTTTAAGAGATCAAAGAATGCCTGAAGATTCTTCAGTTACATCTTAAATACAAGACTCTCAATCGTCCATGCTATAAATACCTGCAAGTATGCAAATTTGGAATGTTTTCATTCTAGTATATAACATTTTTACCTTGCAAAGGTTTTATCATATGTGAGAACAATGCAAGAAGTCATTAATATGTACCTTTTGGACAGTTAAAATGTATTTAAAGCAGAGGTCCACCCTAAAGTGGAGCTTCCGCTCATTGGAACCCTCCCCCCCTCGGCCGCCACAATTGGCACCTTTCAGAGGGGAGGGGGGTGCAGGTACCTGTACAGTACAGGTATCTGCACCCACTTCCGGCGTAGATTCTGCAGAAGGTACGCCCCTTTCTGCAGAATCTACGCCCCTTTCCGAAGGTTGCCCGCTGCCTGCTGGGAAACACATGGATCCCAGAGACAGCGGGGACCATCCTTATTGTGCAGCGCGACTCGCGCATGCGCAGTAGGGAACCGGGAAATGAAGCCGAAAGGCTCCACTTCCTGATTCCAATACCCAATATGGCGGCGGCAGCACCCGAGAGACGATCGAGAGATCGGCTTCGGGTGCCGACATCGCGGGCGCGCTGGACAGGTAAGTGTCATTATTTTAAAAGTCAGCAGCTGCAGTATTTGTAGCTGCTGGCTTTAAAAAAAAAAAAAAAAAACAGCGAACTCCCGCTTTAACTACAGGGCACTTTCACCTCCTTCCTTTCAGCAATGTCAAACTTTGAATGACAATTGTGCAGTCGTGCAACATTGTACTAACATTTATTTTTAATCATTTTCTTCACACAGATAGAGCTTTCGTTTTTTTTTCTTAGTTTGTCAGAAAATATTGTAAATATTTTTTCTCCTTCAGGCCAATTTCATACTGAAGCATTTTACAGGCATTTTTTGTACTAAAAATAGCACCTGAAAAGTGCCTGTAAACTGCCTCTTCTGCAGCCCCAGTCTGAAAGACCGAGTGCTTTCACACTGGGGTGGTGCCCTTTTGGAACAGGAAAAAAGTCCTGCAAGCAGCACCTTTGGGGCGGTGCAGGAGCGCTCCTAAACCACCTCTGCCATTGAAATCAAATGGCCAGAGCTGCTGAAGTGCCTGCAAAGTGCTTCGGCACCAGTGCTTGTAACCCCTTTTTCGGCCACTAGCGGGGATTAAAAGAACCCCTCTAGCAGCCGAAAAGCGCTGCTAAAACAGTAAATCGCTAAAACTACCGGCACTTTACCGCCAACGCCTCAGTGTTAAGCCTTGTACACACGACCGGATTTTCGTCAGGAAAGTGTGTGATGACAAACGGTTTGCCTAAAAGCAGACCGTTCGTGCGTTCCAGACAACTGTTGTCCAACTTTCCGCCAACAAATGTTGGATGGCAGGCTAGTAAATTTTCAGTGGACAACGGTCTGTTGTCAGATTTTTCGCCTCGTCTGTACACAAGTCCATCACGCAAAAGTCCAAAGTACAAACACGCATGCTCGGAATCAATGCTCACCAAATACGACATTAGCAGAAGATGCCCAAAGGGTGGCGCTCAAGAGCTGAAATTCCATGTAGTACGTCACTACATTTGTGTTTGTTGGCTGACAATTGTGTGCCGTTAGTATGCAAGACAAGTTCCTGGCACATGCCCTTCAGACAAAAGTCTGATGCTCTGTTGGCCAACAATCTGATCGGGTGTACGAGGTTTAAAAGTGGCCTCACTGATAGGTGCTGATGGGGCTGCACTGATGAGGAGGCACCAATATGCAGCACTGATGGTCACAGAAAATCAGAACTGATTGGCATAACTGATGGGCACTGCATTGTAATCAGGGCACTGATGATCATTGCCCCAATTATCTTTTCACATCTTCCCTGTGAGGCGATGCCACGAATCGGCTCTCCTCACCTCTCACTCTGTCAGTGTGAGGCAAGGAAGGCCGATAAATGGCACTTCCTTGTTTACAGGTGATCGGCTCTTTGACAAGATCGGGGGTTGTACCATGTTTTTACAGCTGCGGTTTTTGGCTTCAGGTGTTTTTTTTCCTGCAGAGAGTAAAAACTCCCCAGCACGTTCTTATGCGTCCATGCAGCTTTTTTTTAACAGGGGTGTTTTTTGGCTGGAAAACCCACCCCAGAACTAGTGGGTTTTAAGAGGAGATTTTCAGCTGTAAAAGTGCTCCAACTCAGATAAAAGCTTAAAAACGCTCTATTTGGCGTTTATCAGCGTTTTTGAGACATAAGCTTTTGTGGGAGTATAGTTTTGCTATTAAAAAAACAAAAAACAAAGCAAACACCAAAAGCACCCAAGTATAAAAGATCAGGCTATCGGAAATACAATGAATATAGAATATAAATACATAATAACTGTAAACATTCCCAGTGCCAAAGCCCAATAAAATTGTGGACTAAATTATATCAATTTCACAACCTGTTCAAATTCTCACTATGCAGCTATTTGTGCAGTCAGAATTAAAACAAAGTATTTTAGTACACAAACACACACACACATTTTACCAATCAAGAAATAGTAGATGTAGTTGCATAAAAAAAAAAAAAAAAAAAAAACACATTTTTGCTAAAACTACTTGGAGTATTTGAAGTATGTTATTTTAAAAGCTCACAGTTTGCATTTCTAACGTTAGAAAAATATTGGCTTACCTTGTGTTCGTAGCGTACCAAAATCTAGCATCTCTATTGATGAATAAATACCGGGAGCTGAAAATAAACCATTAAACGGTTACACTTTGTTTCACAGACATAATGACAATGATTAAAATGGGCACAATGCAAACCTGTGGTGACTTCCACCTCCACGGGAAGAATAATGAATTCTGCGCTGTCTGAGGCATTCGTTTTTATCCTAATAAAGGCAGTATGATTGTCTGCCTCTCGTGATGAGAAGCTTGCACGCATTACACCCTTTGTTTCATATGGTGGGATTTCCTATAAAGAATTAATAATTTGATATATAATCAATCGTGTTTAATAAGAACACCCAGCAGCAAAGACTTGAACAGAAAACTACACCATGGTTAAAAACACAGAAGCAAACAGAGATGCAAGCTTATCTACACAATGGCAATAAAAAGGATGTGACCCCTTGGGAATTAACTGGTCTTCTGTAGTAATTTGGCATAAATATAAAATTTGCCAGAGCCCAGACCTTAAATCCATAAGGATACTGTGGGATGACCTCAAGAGAGCCATTCACAAAGGACATAATACAAAAATGTGTCTGAGCTGAAATAGTTTTGCAGCGAGGAATGGTCAAAAATTCTTCCTGAATACTGTTCAGGTCTGAGCCACAGCTACTGAAAGCATTTGCTTGAACTCATTACTGCCATAGGAGTGGTTCCACCAGCTATTAAAGTGGTTCCTTGCATTAAGATAAAAAACCTTCTGGATCCCTCCCCACTTATACCCATCAGTGCCCAATTTCGATCCAGGACTGTGCACAAAGAGACCAGGCCATCTCGTTGCCATCTCAGTTGATGAGGGAAAGTCATGGGACAACCAAGGCCATTGTGAACATTGCTAGATCACTGCGCTACACACAGAAGGTTTTTCACCTGCAGGTAAAAAACCTACCCTTGAGAGTCACTTTAAACAAAGAATATTTAAGAGATGCACTTTTTTTTGGGGGGGGGGGGGGGGGGGACACAGGAATCACAGTGGTGAGAAATACAAAACATGCTCAAAAATGAATATTGTAACAATCCTAGTTATTCGGAATAAAGTTGATTGTTACCCATAATTTCTTGGTGCCTCCTTGTTGTCCTGTTGGAAGCTCTAAGTGCAGATCACCCCCACTAGAGTACATTTCTACAACCTGAATTTGTATGCAAAGAGGCAGTTAAACACAGATAAACTTTTGCAAATCTTTTAAAAATAAGAAACTATTAATAAAACGTGCAATACATTTATAAGCAGAAGGAAAATGTTCCCTAGTCACAGAAAAATATGCAATCCAAGCATCTATATAGTAATATTTCACAAGTGGACAAACAACCAGAATTCATCTCTAAACGGTGAACCAAAAAAAGGAAATCTTTCTGCAAAAAACACTGCAAGTACAGAAAAATACCTAGTGGAATACAGTCAGCTCATAACTCAGTGTAATGGGCTGACAACACTGCCGCTGCTCCACTAAAATTCCAATCTGTTGTCAGCCCTGCCTGTTGGATTACAGAACAGCATCCTTTAGCCTCCTCTCCATAGATCAACCTTGTTTACATACTCAATTCTTTTCTGAAAATGTTGTGCTTTACACCCTTCGCCATTATCACATGATTTAAATGAAACAGAAACTAATTTCCCAGTCCTTACCATTTTACACAAGCAGGTAATCTCAATGGAATCAATAAGAATACTTGCATGTGTGAAAATAACATAACGGGGCATGACTGACAACCATTTTTGAGATTTTGGCATAGTGGTGGGAGTGTTTTTAGCCCACTACAGGAAGTCAGGAACTAACGGATTATCTGACAAGTTTACCAGATATTTACTTGTATTGAAGTGTTTTTAAAGATGGAGATGGGAACAATTAATGCATTCAATAGCCGTATGCAGTATATTTTATTCTAGATTTTTGCCCACACACGCACCAAGGAAGTCCACTCTTTTAAACAAGGAGACTATTGTAGTGGTTGTTCATTAATGAATAACCGGAAAATTATTAAACATTCATCCAATTGGCTGGTGAAAATTCAAAGCTTGGCTGAAAGTGAAGGGATGTAATCCATGCTCCCTTATATTATTGTATAGGGTTAACATATAGAGAAGCACTAAAGGAAATGTAAATGTACAAAACGCTGCAACCCATAGACACCAATCACAATAACATCCCTGAATCCAAATAAATGAAAAAGAGTGCAAATGAATAATTGTCCTTCCATTACTCAATACATTAGAGCAATATGAGTGGCATTATATCCTAGACTATTGTCCTTAGCCTACAGAAAAAGTACAAAAGGACACGGTTGAGTCATTAGTTTGCTCACTGTGTTCTATCCCCCAGTCAGCATACATGCACGTACTTGTGGAAAGGAATTACAGGAGATTGATGAGGGCCACATTTATATTTAAGAAATATTACCACTGTACCAGATTTAAAGATGAAATCCATGCATGGCATATTTTTACATAGCGACAGTGACATAGGTCCAGCATGGATCAGTGTAAGGCCAATTTTCACAGGGGGCAGATCTCCACTGCGCAGGCAGATGACAGGTCCTGTCCACTCGGCAATGCAGAGCGAACCACTGACAGAGCCCACTCTCCTCTATGGGGTGGTCGGTTGGAAACAGACTGCTTATTTGTTTCCAACCTATTGTCATCCGATCCGACGTATCACCATATGTCCGTTTTCAGCGGATTTTGTTGGATCGGATGCCCGGTCGGTGTCAGTGGATCAGCCTCCCCATAGAAGACAATGGGTGGCCTGATCAGGCTGATCATGTGACAGAGGCCTGTGTATATACCACATACATTATCAATGAATGCAAAGCATTGTATGACTTGATGAGGTGGAGAGGCGGGGCATTGAAATCACACTTTCCACCTCATCAAGGCAGAGTAGGATTGTCACTCATTCAGAAAATGCACCGCATTCTCTAAATGGCACCTGTACTGAGAGTCCAACCTTCTGTGTTGACAATGCATCAACCTGGCTGTTCAGCATGAGAACTGGAAGCAAGTGGAGATCACTGGAGTAGCAGTATCTATCCGAGTGATTTCCAGCTTTCAGGGAAACTGGCCAAGCTAGACCAATGTAACTACATAAAAATATACATCATTCCTGGAATGCCTCTTTAATGCTGTACATATACTAAAAGCTTACATGAGAAACACAAATGAAATAAATGCATACGAAGTGCACAGGCTACTTAGATATCCAGTTAAACATGCAGTGATTCATATCACCAATGTAAGTAATGGACTTTTGTGAACAGACAGCTGCACAGATAGACAAACCAAATTTATAGAGAACACTTTATCCAATTAAGCATTTTTCTTTTTTTTTTTAGAACACACAACATACCTGTAAAGGCTCACTGTGGGGGTTGTGAATATTTATTAAAGGTGAAAAACTGCTATTTACAGGAACTCGTGCCCCAATAAATGGGCGCAAACGATATGGGTTGGGGATCCCAACTCCAAAAACCTACAAAATCAAATGTAGAAAGTGTAAATGAGATAAAAAAATAAATTAAAAAAAAAGCACATTCTCATAAGTAACTAAAGCAAGCACTGAAAAGGCAACTAAACTATATGACTTCATTACTTCAGAACTACAATTCTACATAAGCCTCAATTTGGACAGGACACAGGAACAGATTCACAGACCATGGGTTATATCCTGCTACATTCAGGTGAATAGACACCATCAAAAGCTTTGTTGGGTCCACCTCCTAGTGTCCCCATATTACTCCTGCCTACTCTGAAGCTCCAGTTTTGTTAGAAAGCAATAAAAAGAGATAACAGATAAGATAGAGGGGGACCCGGGTCCTGTACTGTACTCCAAGACACAGAATTTACAGGTATGTCAAAATTCCTCTGATCTTTATTGTAAAGTACAGGATTTCTTAAACTCTTCCAAGTAAGTGGTAACAGTTTTGGTCTTTGCCCATGTATATAGTCAGGTGAAGGCAAGATAGAAGAGCTCCCGTGGCTAATAGCCTCCGCTGATTCCAGAAGTGATTATATCTGATTAAAGATCAGACAGTGGCAGTAAATTCTTCCTTATTCAGACAGGCCTCATGTTGCATGCCTGTGCTTGAGTTATGAACCTGGAGCAGTGTTGGTGTTAGACCCTGTTCCTTAACAACAGAGCCACTATTAACGAGAGAAATTTGAACTTCACTCATGGTCTTTTCCCTGTGGGGTACTCTTGGAATGGCTGTGAATAAAGAGGGTTTTGTGCTGGGTACAAGAGAGTTTTGCAGCATCAGAGGCACTAACAGAGTTCCAATAGCTGTCTCTCTGAGGAATCCTGCAATAGGTGGGGTGGCAAAAAATCAGCTTGTATTGTCTGCAGAAAAATAGAAGCCAGAAGTGTGCAACCAGGACTTTACAAGCAAGTCTAGTTGTGAAGTAAAAAAAATAAAAAATTTGAATAAACACCAACTTTACCCATTAGGCCGACCAATGAGACAAAGTTAGGGAAAAAACGCTGAAAATACTAATCTCCTTATACCTCTGCCTTATAAACAGCTTGTATCCATAGCTTTGTGGTATGTCCTGTAGGATGTCATGTATACTACAGAGCCATAAAGACATATATAAGGGAACAGGGAAACCCTGTTATACCTTATCTACATCCCTGGTACCATATAGGGTCCTGGCTTTGCTAGTCACAGTGGGTATCAGAGAGTCTGAGTGCCACTGGAAAGGACCGGCATAGCACCCTGCAGCTAACTATGCTTGTTGCGCCTCGTGCCAAAGTGATCCAGTATCCAGTGCATGAAACTATACAAGCCAGCCCCATAGGGTCTGGGATACAGTTCCCAAGGTGTGCTCAAGGGGCACCAATCTGTAAGCCATAATAGCAGGAAGCAGTCAAATGTTGATAGAAGGGTCAAAAGGAGGTAATAAATCTGGTGAAAAAAAATAAAATTCTTCTCCAAGAGACATGCACAAAAAACTGGAGCCTCGTGACGTGGCCGGGGTCTATATGGTGATACTAGGGGGCAGACCCAGTGAAGCTTTGACAGTTCGTTCACCTGAAGGTAGCAGCATATAACCCATGGTCTCTGAATGGATTTCGGTGTCCTGGGCAATAAAGAATATTAAATAAAAATAATACGTGTACAATTGTTACTTTATTTCCCTTTATATAACACTACAAACTTCCTTCCTCTATCCTCACCACAATTCCTTGTTATCAATTCAGTGGAGGCACATGCTTGGCTAAATAATAAAAAAACTCTACTCCATTTCTAAACTCCACTGTGAATGTCCCTATAAAAAAAAAAAATCCCCTTAAAGTGCATCACTTTTTTCTTGGGCAGAGTAGGAAAGCATTATAACCTCTGTTTTTTTTTTTTTTTTATTTATTAGTGGTCTCTATTCCAAAACATTTTAACATTTTGGTTATCACTGGAATGGGAATAGATGGAAACGATTTCACTGGGCACCTTTTCCAGTGACAGCACTCTAAAAAAATTAATAAAAAAAATAAAAAATAAAATAAAAAAAATCCTCTCTTTAAAGAGCTCCTATTGTGTCTCACATTAGGAAGTTAAGGAAAATTTACCAAAATGGGACACTGGGACCCCACCTATAATTAATAATAATTATAGGCAAACATTTTACTACAATCATTCACTAGATTTTAACTTGCCTCTAGATAAAATGTAAAATTAACTGCTAATGTGAAAAAACAGGGATCTGAAAAAGGTCACTGATAAAGAAAACTCTTCCAGGTTTTCACAGTTTACTAAACTGATCGACAAAGATAATCCTAGGCACGCAACATAAAAAGAAAAAAGAAAAAACACAACATTTCTTACCTGATAGGTAAATACCCCATGATTTGAGGTGTTAATAAATAAAGTATTCTCTACGTTTCCCACTACTCTTGCGAGAAACACTACATCAAATGATGTGTTCCCACCGGGGAGAATTTTCTGTGAAGCAAAGACAGAAGGTCAATCCAATTAAATATGTGATAAAAAATAGCTGACAGTACATTCTGGATTGCTAGGGATACTAACAATGGTTGTAAAAGTAGTATTTTCTTATTAAATTACTACACAATTTTCTTACTCAATTTCCTTCAGATTTACCTTCAACTATGTAGTGCAAGGGCCTGTCTGATTGCAAATTGAAAGGGTTAGGACCTCATATTATATGGTTTTGGTAAATATAAAGGAAAGGTGAACAAGAAAATCGTATAGTGTATGACCAGCCTTGGTGAAATGCTGCGCCTGTCCCCCACCAGCTCTAACACTAAGAACCGAACGATCAAACACCGTAGATTGCTCAGTTTTCAGGGCTCTCTCAGCGGCTCTCCGCTCTAGCATCCTACACCCCCCCCCCCCCGGCTTACTGGAGTATATGTGGGCAGATCCCGACTTCATTGTTGCAATCCTGCCCTAGCATGGATCGGCTCTATGATATCAGCCCGCTGTCTGTTGAAAACAAATCACTACAGGAGAAGTATGCCTAAACAAGCTATGGCTTGCTTGGTGATGCTCTGTTATAACTATTCAATTTGTATAAGTGATTTGAATAAAACTGGAAAATGTTAAGAGGCCTAGTTTCTCCTAGAGAAGAAACAAATGAGAACATACAACTGACAGTAACCTTATGAGTGACTCTATCCTGGTCTGTGTAAATGTCCTTTACAAAACTTGCCTGGTCTTCCAGCTGCTGATGGGTTCATGATCAGCTGAGATTTTACTACTGCTCCAAAAATAATAAAGCAGTAAAAAGGCCAGCTGATCATCATACCTTACTGAACTTCACAAATAGTTACAAAACACAGCTATTAATAGGAGGTCACAGCACAATGTGTACAGCCTTTTTTCCTGGGCTGGCTACAAACCAATTTACTTTTTTTAATTAAAGAATTAATTTCTCATAAATTCTTTATACAGACTCAGTCTCACCCTGAAGTAAACCTGCCATCCAATTAAAAAAACCATATAGCTCAATTGCACTTTAACGTTTATATCATTCAAGGTCGTTAGAAAAAAACTGCAAAAACGTAGTTAATTTTCTTACGAAATAAGCCACAGTCTGGGTAGAACCCCCCCCCCATCCCATGCTACAAAGAAAGGCCCTTGCTCTTTGTACAGAAGCAACAGTCTCTCTGCATAGGGACAACACACCCCTTTAAGTCGCAAGCCAACGCTTCCCAATCAGCATAAATTTTGCGGATTGTGTAGTTAAAAGGTCTGAATGAGCATGTTGACATTTTGCAATGCATTAACAAAGAGCTTTGAATTTCAGAGGTAAAAAATAAAGCTTTATTACAGACATTATAAATGCAGGAATGGGCAGCACAGTGGTGTAGTGGGTAGCATCTCACCTAGTAGTAAAAAGGGTCGCTTGTTTGAATCCAAACCACAACACTACCTGCCTGGAGTTTGCATGTTCTCCCTGTGCCTGCGTGGGTTTCCTCCGGGTACTCTGGTTTCCTCCCACACTCCACAGACATGAAGGTAGGTTAATTAGCTTCTGTCTAAAAATTAGCCCTAGTATAAGAATGGGGACCTTGGATTGTGGGCTCCTTGAGGGTAGGGACCGATGTGAGTGTGCAATAGGGATAGGGACAATTGTAAACACTCACTCAGGTTGAACTGGATGAACTGGTGTCTTTATTCAACCTTACTATGTAACTATGTAATGGTTAAGGTTAGAACTATTGAAGAACCGGACTTCAAACTTTTTTTTTTTATTGGGGGGGGGTAGATAGGTGCTATACAAAAAGGAAATAAATTGCATGCTGTTCAGTAGAAATTCAGCTTTAATCTGCAGTGTATCACATTGCATCACCAGTCTTAGGAAATTCAAGCAGAAATTTATCTAACTGCTAGTCAGTGACACATTGCAAATAAATTGAAATTGCCAGCTTAGTCTGTTGAAATAAACCCCATTTTTACCTATTTAGACTCCATTTGTGCTTGATTTTTCTGAGTATCCCAACAATGCATTTGGTTATTAAAGAAGGGGTTCAAACTGCACTCCAGTGATTGAATAGTTACCAATGAAGTAATTTATAATATAAATTATACATACATATATATATATATATATATATATATATATATATATATATATATATATATATATAGCCATCAAAAAAGGTCTGAAGAGTATCAAAAGTAAATAGTCTGCCCATTAAAAACTCATGCATGCTGCTTCACTACAGGAGCTGCGAATCTTCACACTATAAATTGTGAGAATATTTGTTTAAACTATATAATCATCAGTACTCATTTCACCAACACATGGCTGGGTATATAAAGAGGAACTGCTTTTTTTTTTTTTTTTTTTTTTTTTTTTTTTTTAAGATTCTCAACTCCTTTAGTAAACCAGTATAAAACTTTCATTTTCCAAGCCAAATACAGGTCTGTAGGTGGATATAATCCCACCACAGGAATCATATTCTGAATATAAAGTTTAACAGAAAAAAAAAATAAGTAGGGAGCAAACCAAAAATACATAAGCAGGTCTCTTACCCGGTTTTGAAAAAAAGAAGCATGAAAATGCGATGTGGTTGCTGATATTGATACTAAAGTAATAGTTTCATCTGAACTAGGATTGTGTAAGTATACTTTTTCCATTTTTGGCATTCCCACAGGCCTGCAAGAAAATGTGAAAGCACATGTTAATAAACCTAGAAAATCTCAAATTAAAAAGTTCCTGAAAAACAGTGTTAAGAAGACCCCATATAAGTTTTAACAACATCATGATTAACAAAAAATTATCAAAGAGGAAGTAAACTCATCGATTTTAAACAGTTAAAAAAAAAAAGGCATGCCGGGAATGCTAACTACACATTGGCTGTGCTCTCAGCCAAACTATCAAACCATCCAATGGCTGGTGTCATAACGAATCACATGTGCAGCACCATAGCAGTTGAAAAAAACAGAGGCAAAGATGGCAGCTTCCTTGGCTGAAAACGATAGGGGAGTTTACTTCCACTTTAAAATGTTCCACTTCTTGAAACCAGTTCTACCCCACCCCCATCAATAAATTCACAACATCAAATACAGCAGGAGATAGTCTGATATTTACTAATCGATCCTATGTTTAGGTTAACTCCTGTACTTCAATGGGCACTTGAACATCAGAGTGCTTGTTATCACTTCTTGACATTTTCCCATTTAGAAAATTTGGATCAATAACGGTTTCCTTAACTTTACGGAAAAATTGTGTTCTTTTAACTCCAATGTAGTGCTCCTAAATGTTATTTGAGTTGGTGGGAATCAACACAGGAGTACTCTGTTGTATATGATCCAGACAAGATCCCTCACCATTCACTGCTGGAAAAGGAATATGTGCATGTGTAAGCAACACATATACAAACATTTCATTCTATTTGGATTTTGTGGAAAATTCCCATGTATATAGCTAGCCGATTTGCACACAGGATTTTAATGCGCTTCCAAAATGATGAGTATTGCCTTGTCAAATATTTAAAGAGGAAGTAAACCCTGTAGGGTTTTACTTCCTCTTTATTTCCCTGCAAAGGTAAAGCATAATGGGCTACTATGCATCGCATAGTAGCCCATTATGTGTCACTTACCTGAAACCAAAGCCTGTGATGTCACCGTTGTCCCCACTAGCAGGGAGCATCCATCTTTGCCCCAATTCCCTCCGGGGCCATGAACTCCGGCTCTGTGACTGGACGGAGTCGCGTGATGTCACGCGGGGGCCGCTAGTCATGGTATGACCCCTATTAGAAACAGCATGATGTTCCCTTTCTAAAGTGAACATGCACTGTAGTCGTCGCTTGGGTCTTTCGTAAATGTATCCTAAACCGTGGAGGTGTAGGAGATATTTCAAGCACCTACAGGTAAGCCTTGATATAGGCATACCTGTAGGTAAAAGTGGCTGTACTGGGTGTACAACCACTTTAAGGGTACGATTTCCATGTATGCACTTTTATGAAGACCAATGATACTCTATTACAGGTACACACATTTTGAGAACCAAAATCACATAAAAATATGTTCATGGGAAATCTATGGCAAAATATCTGTATTAGAATCTTGAGATTTCAATCTAATCTGGGCTGCAAAACAGCTTAGCAAATTTAATACACTATCAGCAATGTACACTCCAAAAAAAGAAAAAAAAAAGGCATTACTAATGAATCAAGTACCACATTGCTCTACAATATTCCATGCAAAGCAGCAAATAACTGAATTCATCAGTTATTCGAGTGTAGCTAGCTTAGCAGAAGTGAAGCCACAAACTCAAAAATAAACTGATGATCTAAACCCCCCATTAGCAGGTGTTGTGTGGTAGATCTATCGTAAGGCAAAAGCCACACTAAAAAAAAAAAAAAAAAAAAAAAACATATCCAAATAACGAAACATACATTTGCAGATTATATATGCTTCTGTATAACAAACTGGATTTAAAGAGATTTTTCAAATGTACATTTAATTTAGCAAACATTGGCCAGATTGCTTACTTTAACCAAAGTAAGTATTTTGGAATACACAGATTGGCACGCAATGGCTGAACGTATACTGGGGAATACAAAGAGCACTCCCAAGCAAGCAATGGTATTTTCTATAGGGATAGCGTCAAAACATTGAAATGTTTAATATATATATAAAAAATGTAAACTTCTCTACATAGTATACACGTTTACTTTTATCTTCCCATATCTCACAGATGTAACCATTAACCAAAGCTGTAACTCAAAACTATTTATAAACGAAACAATTCATATAAACAGCACTGGGCTGTTCTTTATAATGTAACATACATGGGGACAATATTGTGGAGCAGAACACAGCATTGCTAAATACAATTACTTTACATCTACAAAGTTTAAGGGGATACTAAACTCTGGTTAAAAAAAAAAAAAAAAAAAAAAAGTCTATTGAAGAAGAAATCAAAGAAAAAACACATTTTTCTTCTTTTGCGGTCTCATCCAAACTGCTTTTTTGTTGTTGTTGTGATCTGGCTACATGTGGCTACGTTCATTCTCCATGGTCCCACTGTAAGAATGCAGCCGATCTCTCTTCCTCACTCCTGAGATGGACTAAGGGCTATGGATTTGTAATGTGGTCATGTGCAATGCTCTATGCACAACACAAGTAAACTGCTCATTCCAAACAGAAGTGAGAAGGAAAAAGAATAGGTACACGGGCTCACAAAAGGTTGTTACAAAGATCATTTTTTTATCCGTAAGAAATTTGTTACGCCAATAACAACAATGTATGTACAAAATGAAGAAAGGGTAATACGGGACCAACATGGAAAAGGGTTCTGTGCAGACCTGCTATTTGATGGAAGCGAGAATGTACAACATGAGGTTGTCCGCTGCAAAATACTCCAACCTTCTGTGTGTCAGTACTTCTGCTAATCCATGCAACATTGACAAGGCCATAGGATAGAAGAACTTTGTCCCCAAGCATGAGCAGTCCTTTTCACTTCACATTAGAACTGAAAAGCAGTAGAGACCCTTTAAAAATACATCCACATTTTAGTGGGGTTGGGTCAGAGCTTGACCTCCTCCACCCCTGACCATAATTGGTCCAGATTAGGGCAGGGGTGTTCTTAAAGGTTTTAATCATCAGATCTAAATATGAAAGCCATTACCTAGTGGGGATCGAATTAGAGACTTTACCAAAATAGCAATGCCAAAGACAAATATGTCGACACTCCGGGCACTCTAACATTTCTGAAAGCTTCAGTAAAGTAGGAGAAAAGCTGAATTTTGACTTGCATGCAAATACCATATTTTAAAGCAAAGAACACAAAGTATTCATAGATCCTTGGACATCCCCAAGCAGCGAATAAGTGTGAGTAGCAGCCAGGCAATCAGAATTGTGACAACAGACCCAACCAGTATCAAAAAGACCCAACTTCAGAGGGCTGCTGCCGCCAGAATTTTGTTGCCAAAAGCTGCATCCGCAGAATATTCCCAGGGCAAACTTTGAAAAAGTATGAACCGAGGAACAAAGACGCCCTTATACAGCTGAGCTGCAGAGACCTGGTGCTGAAATGCCTAGGAAAGACCCACCAATTTGGAAGGATGGGTATGTAAACGTGCAGGAGACTGGTCCTTCAGACATAAGCTTGAGAGATTCGATTTCTGACCTATCTCATGACAGACTTGAAAGCAGGGTGTCGATTGCAAGGTTCAGAAAACAGAAAAGGGAACCAGTCTGATGGAAGCTATAGCTTTGAGGCAGACTAATTGCTTCTGACTAGAAAAAAAGGAGGGAAGACATAGGGACTTTAAATGAAGCAGTTGACAGATTGGGGTTGAGATAAAAAATGGATTACACATACTGATATATAACACATATGAATGGTTGCATGTGCACGTGACATAACCTACATAATTTTATGTGTATACAACACATCGAACATGATATCTAGGTAATAACTTAATACAATTACAAATTTCATAAGATGATTGCATATATGAACTCAGAGGCACACAACGACAAAATATAAAAAGTATAAATTGATGCGACTCAAAAATCCTATTGAAGCATAATAGCTGCATCCTCAGTGCCCGACGCATTTCTGTGAATACACTTCTTCAGGAGCGGATGCTAGGGTGCCTGAATTAAAGAGATACAACGACATAAAAAGATTGAATAGGTACAACCAGAAAAGACAGTATGTCAATTTTGGGTACTTTGATATACATCAAGCTATGGTGTAGGGTGGAAACTGGGCCAAAATAAATGTAAAATTTATACTTTTATATTTTGTCGTTATGTGCCTCCCAGTTCATATATGCAATCATCTTATGAAATTTGTAATTGTATTAAGTTATTACTCAGATATCATGTTCGATGTGTTGTATACACATAAAATTGTAGGTTATGTCACGTGTGCCTGCACATGCAACCTTTCATAGGTGCTATACATCAGTATTACTTATATGTAATAAATCTAATTTTTCATCTCAACCCCAATCTGTCAACTGCTTCATTTAAAGTCCCTATGTCTTACCTCTTTTTTTCTTTTACCCAGGATGGAGGCACATTTTTGTGCTTCACTCAAAGTCCCAAAAACCTACATTTTTTCAATGGCTTCTGACTAGGTCTTTATGAAAAACAAATTTCCATTAGTTTATTTGGAGCAGGTCATAGGTAGGTCTATATGCTTGTTGAGGTGCAAAGCTGATACCACCTTGGGAAGAAATGATGGTCTTGGGCGTTGACAACCTTGTCTTTGTAGGGGGTACAAGGCATAACTATTCCCTGGGACAAGAGATGCTGCAGCCCATTCTGCATATCTGACTGTCCTTGGGCAGTTTTTTGCTGATTTGAGATTAGAAAGCAAAAAAGGGGCAAGAGTTTTGAACTCTATTGTGTACCTCTTTGAAGCCACCAATTGAACCCACAGGTCTGGGGCATTTCTGACCCAGAGACAAGCTGCAAGACTCTCTCCACCCCCCCCCCCCCCCACACACACACTCTTAGGCGTGAAGGCATCCCTTATTGGGAAGGGGGCTTTGGGGAAAATTTGGTGGACTTTGGGGCCCTTTAACCAGTGCCGATTACATTGCCTGTGTAATGTACGCAATGGAGTAAACCCTTGGTTTAATTTAAGTAGTGCCAGGGTATCTTCACCTCACTGCCTTGCCTGTGGAATTCCCTGACTGTGCTCTAGTCCCTCATCAGTTAATATGCTTAATAGCATGTATGCCTAACAGGTTTTGAAAAATGGGAAGGGGGGGGGGGGGGGGTGGTTCAGTGGGCAGGAATCATGTTTTTATCATTGTTTATAGCATCAGATATGCACTTAGATACTACACAGTCATGTGGATGACATGTGGTGACCCATCATAAACATGTCCATGACCAAATTTAGATCCTGACCAATAGTTTAAGTAACAGTACTCTAGGAAGAAGGCTGTAGCAGCATGCTGTATAACAAACCAAATTAATTCTCCATATGAAGTCATTAACAGTGGTTTGACTTAAAATGTGGGAGCTCCTACTAAAATGCAAGACACCCCAAAAAAAACCGGTGGTGATGCAACTTTCATATTTAGCTGCACAAATAAACTTATACTGAAAGCAGCAAGAAGATATACATACAAAAACCACTTACTATAGGATGCTTACTGCAATTAACAGAATGTGGACAGATGCCATTAGGACTGTACTTCCTTGGTCTGCTCAAAGTTCTAACATAGATATGCCTTCAGCAACAGACCACTGTATAGCTGAAAGAGACCAGCCCAGTTCCAGTTACTACCCAGTTACTACCCACTGACTCACCCTAGATCAAGGAACCATTAGGTGGTAAAGTCAATACTAGGATGACAACCTGGAAGCTATATTACACAAACAGGTCAACTACGGCAGTTCGATTATTTTAATACTCATATTATACAGGTTTTATATAGCGCCAACAGTTTGCACAGCACTTTACAACATGAGGGCAGACATTACAGCTACATTACAATTTGGTACAAGAGGAATCAGAGGGCCCTGCTCGTTAAGGCTTACAATCTAAAAAGGAAGGGTCAATTGATACAAAAGGTAATAGCTATGGGGAGATGAGCTGATGGAGGAAGTAAAACAATGTTAGTTATAAGCAGGATAGGCTTCTTTGAAGAGAAGGGTTTTCAGAGATCGCCTAAAGATGGATAGATTAGGGGACAATCGGACAGATTGGGGTAGGGAGTTCCAAAGGATGGGATGGGAGAAGCTCTGGAGAAATCCTGGAGGCGAGCATGGGAGGAGGTGACAAGGGAGCTAGAGAGCAGGAGGTCTTGGGATGCCCGAAGAGAGCATCTCTGTTGGTATTTTGGGACTAGGTTAGTGATGTAGCAGGGGGCAGAGTTATGGATGGCTTTGTAAATTATTGTTAGTACTTTGAATTTTATTCGTTGGGCGAGTCGAAGCCAGTGGGACTGGCAGAGAGGGGTGGAGAACACTGAATGGCTGTTAAGGTGTAGGAGTCTGGCAGCGGCATTCATTATGGACTGAAGAGGGGATAGTCTACGTAAAAAGGTAATCTAATGAGGAGGGAGTGCAGTAGTCGAGGTGAGAGATGACCAGGGAGTGAAAAAGAAGTTTGCTGGTGTCAGTTAAAAAGGGGCGTATTCTGGAAATGTTGGAGGCTAAGGCGGCATGATTTGGACATGGATTGGATGTGGGCCTGAAAGGACAGTTCAGAGTCTAAGGTTACCCCTAGCAACCTGGCACGTGAGGACGGACTGATAGATGTGCCATTAATTTTGACAGTGAAGTCAGGGGAAGGGGCACGTGGGGGAGGAAATATTAAGAGCTCAGTTTTAGATAAAGTTTGAGGAAGTGGTTTGACACCCAGGCTGATATGTCTGTTAGTAGAACAGTGATGCGTGAGGAGATTGATGGGGATGGCTGAGGAACAGAGAGATGGATTTGGGTGTCATCGGCATACAAATGGTAGTGAAAGTCATGGGAGGCTGACCCAGGGAGGACGTGTAGATCGAGAATAGTAGAGGTCCAAGGACAGAGCCTTGGGGGACCCCAACGGAAAGGGGAGTTGGAGAAGAGGAAGTGGAGTTGTAGGTGACACTGAAGGTGCGATGAGAGGCAAGATTCAAACCAACGGAGAGTGCAGCCTTGGAGACCAAGCAAATTTAGTTTTTTGAGGAGGAAGGGGTGGTCGACTGTATCAAAGGCACCAAAAAGGTCTAAGTGTAAGAGTATGGGATGATGACCGTTGGTTTTGGCTGTTAGCAAGTCGTTTGTGAGTTTTAGGAGGGCAGTTTCAGTAGAGTGCTGTGGAGACTGAAGGGGATCAAGACGGTTATTCTCAATGAGGTGGTCGCTCAGTCGGTTGTAGACTAAACGTTCAAGGAGTTTGGAGGCAAAAGAGAGTAAAGAGATGGGTCTTAAGTTGTTAAGATTGGTGGAGTGTGAGGCCTTTTTGGTATGGGAGTGACTAGCGCATGTTTTAGAGGGTTGGGGGAAGATGCCAGTAGAGAGTGATAGGTTGAAGATATGAGTTAAGGAGAATAGGATTGAGTCAGATGATGACCGTAGTATTTGAGAAGGAACAGGGTCCAGGGGGCAGGAGGTGAGGTGGGCATCAGAAAAAAGTTTAGTGACTTCCTCTATAGTAGCTGGGTTAAAAGAGGGAAGTATTGATAGTGCAGGAGGACAAGTAGTGTAAAGTGAGGGAGATGTCTGTAGAGCGGAGATCGAGACGAATTTGCTAATCACTTCAAAAATAAGATTGAGACATCTCCTGGGCAGTGAGTAAGTTAGTGGGTGGGGGTAATGAAGGACGAAGTAGAGTGGTAAACATATAAAAGAGTTGACGGGGACTGCATGATAGGGTGTTAATGAGAGTGATAAAGTAGGTCTGTTTGGCAGTGTGGAGACAGGATTGTTATTTTCGGAGGGCAGATTTATATTGGCTGAAATGTTGCTGCAACTTAGTTAACGCCACAGACGCTCAAGAGCGCGGCTGCGTTTGAGACTTCTGGTATTGTCTGTCTGCCAAGGTTGTAGCAAACTGGGCCTGATTCTGTGCGTAGTGAGGGGGGCTAACAGTGAACGGTTGTAGACAGAAGTAGCCAAGTTGGGGCAGGACAAGGATGAGATTTTGTCATAGAGACAATCTGTTGCAGAAAAAAGAAGAGAAGGATTAAGATGGCAAAGGTTTCTACGGGTAATAGTTTGGTATTTGGAAAACAAGGAGGAGGCAGACAAGGAGAGAGTGTAACCAATAAGATGGTGACCAGATAGAGGAAACGGAATATTGGAGAGGGTGTGCGGAGTGCATAGGTAGGAGCAGGTGAGGTCAAGGCAGTTGCCAACAGAATAGAAGCACTTGTCCATTGTTTTAGGTCAAATGAGGTTAGGCTCAGCAGCTTAGAAGTAGCAGGAGTGTTCCGATTAACAGGGATGTTGAAGTCTCCAAGAATGATTGTTGGAATTTCAGAGGAGAGAAAGTAAGGTAGCCAGGAAGAGAAATAGTCAAGGAAGTTTGATACCGGTCCAGGGGGCCAATAGATCACAGCAATTCTCAATGAAACTGGAGAAAATAGACGAATACAGTGAGCTTCAAATGAAGAGAGGGACAAAGAGGGGGGTGGATGAAGAACTTGAAAAGTGCTTTGAGGGGATAGGAGAATTCCAACACCACCTCCTTTCCGTCCACTAGGCCTGGGAGAGTGAGTCCACAGAAGGCCACCATAGGAGAGAGAAGCAGGAGAAGGAAGGTCAGATTCTTGAATCCAGGTCTCAGTAATTGAAAGTAGGTTCAGGGAGTTTGTGATAAATAGGTCATGGATGGTGGTGAGTTTGTTACAAACAGAGCAGGCATTCCAAAGGGCACAGGAGAAGCGGAGGCTGGCTCTAGGCTGAAGAGGAATAGAAATGAGATTGATGGCAGCCACAATCCATACAGAGGATGGAGGGTGCAGAGAACATTGTCTGAAAGTAAATGATAGGGGGATACTGATAGGTTCCTTTTGAAAGAAAATTATACTTCAAGAAATGTAACTTAGAACAATGTTAGAAAAGTTTATGAAATGATTTAAGATGCAATTCCTGATCTACTTCCTTGTGCTGTCTAAGCGACTCAATGTAATAAATCACTATGACAGCTGGGCAACCAACATTTAGGGACTGAGAAATCATCATTGCGATAGATTTCCTTTCAAAAAGAGAAAGGTTGAAACCAAAACTTTTCTAGAGACTCTAGTGGTAGAGGCAATTAGCTTTCTATGAACAATGTTTTCTCAGTTTCTGAAGCTGGGAAAGTCTGACTCTCGGCCTCACCACTGTATGATCATGGGTGATGATGGCAAAGTACGTGAAGCTCCTGTTTATAGTGGAAGAACCTTTTTCCTGCTTGGGATTTGCTTAGCTTTGACATGAAGAGGAGGGGCCAGCCACATGCTCTGATTGGTTAGTTTAGCACCAAACAGTAGCAGTTACATGCAGCTGACATTGTATGCATTATCAGAGCCTCCAGCTGACAGGCTTTGTAGACGGTTGTCGCTTGCCAATTTAGCACACATATGCTAAGCAGGGAGAAGGTAGGATCAAATTATAACCACAACTGCAGTGGTGTAAAAATCTTAGTATATTTATGTATGGACAAATCAGTTGATCAAACCTTCCCCTTGCCTGAAAAAAAAAATAAAAAAAAAAAGATGAGTGCCCTAATCTTACAAATTGTGCCAATTTCTGCTAGTAGAATTCCAGAGGAAAAAAAAAAATACATAAAATGTGTTTCTGTGATGGGTAAAACAAATAAGTTTCAAAACAGAATAAATATAAACATTATGGACGCTGACCGAAGTAGACACGAAAACAAATAGGTTTTCATTTGCTTATGCAATAGCTACAGTGGTATTTACTCTCCAGAGTAACAAAATATGCATTGCAAAATAGGTATTAAAAATAGGCAAAAACAAAGGCTAAAAATATACACTGCAAGCAAACCTTGCTTGTAAATAAGATAAGGGAAATCAGACACTATACAATAACTACACAAACCTCTTGTGCAAGTAAAAAAAAAAAAAAACAAAAAAAAAACAACTTTGCTTGTCTATGCAAATAACCTAATAAAAAGTAAAAAAAAACACGCTTAGCTGGTCAATGTGTACCAAGCGCTACTGCTGCTAAAGAACATTTTTAGTGCTGACCTTCAAGAAAATGTTATTCAGCAACAAGTTCCATTTTCATACAAAGATTTCATGCAACATTGAAACTTTAAAAGTGTCTAGGTACATGTCATTGACAGAATGAATCGCTTAGCGAAGTTTACATGAAAAAGTACCTACTGAACATAATATCTTTTAGACCTGAAAATTGGAGGAGCACTTGCCAAGTGTTCCAGCTGCACTGCTTGGCACATGCGTGTTTTTAGACTTTGATGCAGAGCTATATCAGTTTAGGACTATGACCCACAATTGTAAAGTCTAAAATGGACACAAAAAAAAAAAAAAAAAAAAATAAAGGTTTTCCAAGCAAACTCAGCTTAAGACGGAACAAAGTAAATTTATACTTGGTCTACAAAACGAGGTGAAGCCAAGTAAAAATTCATTTTGCAATGAATACCCAATCGTGCACAGAAAAAAATAAAATAAAAAAAAATAAAGATTCCCCCCACCCTCAGTTTTACACTCTTGGGATGTGGCCAGCAGAGATTGCTGGACACTATCATAGATGGAGATCTAGCTTGCTTCCTTCAAGGTTGCATAACTAATGGTAGACCGCTTGTCTGACTGTAACCCGATTGTTTTGCCCATGCAGATGGAGAATCCAGTGTTGCAGGGCCATTGTGGTAATAGGAGGCTTGGCTTTTACCGATGATCATGTTCTCTGAACATACCTCCCCCAGCCTGAAAGACTGGCATCTGATTGTTTTTAGCACTTTCCCCATCACCTGAGAGGCACCGTTTTCAGGGTCCATCCATTGGAACCATACACATCAATGTGTGGACACATTTTAACCAATCCCTTGGACTGCAACATGGCAATCTTACACATTGGCTGTTCCCTTGGTCTGGATGGTGTTTCCTGCCTCAGCCCTGGACCAGACGCTTTATCTGAGGCCCCCTTCATCTCCCTTCAGTAGCTGAATATGTTGAGCTGACTTTTAATTCTTGCATCATACTCCTGATAAGTGGATGGGAACCACAAAATGCGTAGCATTTTTAGGGTGCCAATGCCAAGACAGTTTGGCTCTTACAACTCACATCTGCACAGAATATTTTTAATTATATATACATACATACATACATATACACACACACACACATACACACACACATATACACACACACACACACCGCTTGTTCATTGCCCTGGTTCAGTTAGCTGTTGTAGAGCTGATTGCAAAGCCGGGCATGCAAATGTAAGAGCAGCCTTTAAGAGCAGTTCAAACTTCCTCTACTGAATCTTTGAATTAAAGAACATCTTCAATTGGTACAGTGAGATATTGAAGACTGAGGCGGCAGGATCTACTATAGAACTGATTTTTAGTGAAATCTTTTGCTAAGCAACTTTAATGTTAAAAAAAAAAAAAAAAAATCTATTCTGGATTGACTATCTTGATGAACTGTCCATTCTACTTGTTGGTGGTTAGGAATTGTGTCTTTTTAGATTTAGCAGGTCTCTTTCCACCCAAAGGAGCATGGTGAGATGGGAGGAGAATCAAGTTAGACTATGCAGAGGCTTTTGCGCACAGCAGAAACAAGCCTATCCACATTGGCAAATATAATGCATGAAGCTATAACATCAGATGTATAAAGAGCCTGGGGGGGGGGTAAGAAATTGTATGTGGCTTCCCACACCTATGCATTTTTAGGGCTTTTTGCATTTTGCTGATTTGCACCACAGACCATGCTCCATAGGAAACAATGGTAAATGGACTGTAGTACAAATCTGCAAAATGCCCTAAAAATGCATAGGTGTGCTTTTGAGGCCTGGACAGCAATGGATGTGTTAAAGCAATTAGCAGTCCAAGGTACGTGACACAGTTGCAGACAAAATTTGCTCTAAGCAGGTAGACCGCTTGTTGCAAATAGAGCTAGAATGAAATAGAGCTAAAATTATATGCACAAACCTGGTAGTTAAAATCAGGTCCTGCTCTGATGGAAGGGAAGCATGGTCACTCAGGGGTTAGGTGTTTAGGACTTCAGAAAAGCAAACGTTTGTCTGAGCTTTTACCTACATGTGAGGGTATTCCCTTATGGTACACTCATGGAGTAGAGTGGAATACAGGGTAAGCGCATCCAACTAGGAGTATACAGCAAACCATGTGCAGACTGTCCTGTGTAGGGCAGGCCTTGTGGCAAAAGGGGAGGGCAAAAAGCACTAGAGTACCTTTTAAAGGGCTCTAGAAGAAAGTGGTGGAAAAGATGGTTAAAAATATATATATAGTTAACCACATGTAATTCTACGTCGGCAGAATGGCATGTACGGGCACAAGCACGTACCCGTAAGTGCTTGCCTTCCAGTGGGTGGGGGGTCCGATCGGACCCAATCCCGCTGGCTGCGGCGGTCCGTTTCACTTCATGAGCGATCCGGGATGAGGGGATGGCCGTTGGTTTCTGGCCATCCCCTCTCGATCGCTCCTGGCGAATGAGAAGCTTCCCCTGCCTGTGTAGTGTAAACACAGCAGGGAGGAAGTGATGTCACTCTCCTCGGGGCAGACTTTTTGACCGGACTGCGAGGAGAGGACATAGTAAGTGTGCACCAACACTACACTGACACGTAGGTACACATAGGCACACAAACCTACATCAAATTTTTATAGCATCAGGGCACCCACCATTTATTACCCAATAAAGGTTTAACCCCCTGATCACCAGGCGGGTGACATCAATTCGATTTTAGGATCAGGGTCTGCGTTGCCCAGGGCAGCGCTAGGTTAGTGCCAGTACCACTAACACCCACACACAAAGCATACACCTCCCGTAGTGGTATAGTATCTGAACAGATCAATATCTGACTGATCAGATCTATACTAGCGTCCCCAGCAGTTTAGGGTTCCAAAAAAATGCATTGTTAGCGGGATCAGCCCAGATACCTGCTAGCACCTGCGTTTTGCCCCTCCGCCCAGCCCACCCAAGTGCAGTATCGATCGATCACTGTCACTTACAAAACACTAAACACATAACTGCAGCGTTCGCAGAGTCGGGACTGATCCCTGCGATCGCTAACAGTTTTTTTTAGGTAATGTTTTATATTTAAATCCTGAAGGCAGTGCTTGGTTTTCGGGGTCCCGTACGCGGCTAGGCTCCCAAAAATTCCCATGTGGTATCCCCGTACTCGGGAGAAGCAGTAGAATTTTGGGGTGTAATTTCACATATGCCCATAGCATGTGTGAGCAATATATCATTTAGTGACAACTATGCAAAAAAAAAAAAAAAAGTTTGTAATATTCCCGCAACTTGTGGCAAAATATAAAATATTTCATGGACTCAAAATGCATCTGAGTAAACAGCTTGGGGTGTCTACTTTCCAAAATGGAGTCATTTGGTGGGGTTTTGTGCTATTTTAGCATTTTATGGCTTTCGAAACTGTGATAGGTAGTGAGGAGTGAAATCAAAAATTTGCACCCTTAGAAATCCTGAAGGCAGTGATTGGTTTTCGGGGTGCCGTACGCGGTTAGACTCCCAAAAAGTCCCACATATGTGGTATCCCCATACTCAGGAGAAGCAGAATATATTTTGGGGTGCAATTCCACATATAACTATGGCATGTGTGATCAATATATCATTTAGTGACAACTTTTTGTAAACTTTTTTTTGTGTGTGTCATTCAATCACTTGGGACAAAAAAATTAATAAAATAAAATTATTCAATGGGCTCAACATGCCCCTCAGCAATTTCCTTGGGGTGTCTACTTTCCAAAATGGGGTCATTTGGGGGGGGGGGGGGGGGAGGGTTGTACTGCCCTGCCATTTTAGCACTTCAAGAAATGAGATAGGCAGTCATAAATTAAAAGCTGTGTAAATTCCAGAAAATGTACTCTAGTTTGTAGACGCTATAACTTTTGCGCAAACCAATAAATATACGCTTATTGAATTTTTTTTTTACTAAAGACATGTGGCTGAATACATTTTGGCCTAAATGTATGACTAAAAAATGGAATTACGTACCGGTAATGTCCTTTTCCAGGAGTCTTTCAGGACAGCCACCTTAGAGAGACACCGGCTCCTCCCCTCTGAGGAAACACCGCCTTCAATTTCATAATTTAAGCCTCCTCCTCCCTTCGTTCCTCAGTTCTTCCAGAGTACCTCCGGCCAAACTGGGGAGACACAAGAACACGTCAAACAAATAAACTTTTTAAGTCTTACCTGACGATCTCATGCAATGAGTTCCCGATGATCTGCAACAATTTGGGTGGGAACCGGTGCTGTCCTGAAAGACTCCTGGAAAAGGACATTACCGGTACGTAATTCCATTTTTCCCCAATCGTCTTTCAGGACAGCCACCTTAGAGAGGATAAGCGAGTATATTACCTTAGGGTGGGACTACTGCCTGTAGCACCTTTCGACCAAAGGCTTGGTCTTTGGCTGACAGAAGATCCAGTCTATAGTGTCTCACAAACGTAGAGAAACTGGACCACGTTGCAGCTCTACAGATCTGTTCCGGAGACGCACCAGCCCACTCTGCCTGAGAAGTTGCCACGGCCCTGGTTGAGTGTGCTCTAATGCCCGCTGGAGGATCTAATCCCCCTGCCACGTATGCCTGCCCAATGGCTAACCTTAACCATCTAGCTATGGTACGTCTAGAGGCTTTGGAACCCTTCCTGGCCCCTGAAAATAAAACAAAAAGTGAATCTGTCTTTCTGAACTGACTTGTGCAGTCTAAATAATAAAGAACACATCTTCTAACATCTAGTCTGTGAAACATGTGATCCTGTTCTCTAACTGGATTTGAACAAAATGTAGGTAGCACGATCTCCTGCATCCTGTGGAAACTAGAAGCTACCTTAGGCAAAAAGGCCGGATCTATCTTCAAAACCAGACGATCCGGAAAAGCCTGAAAAAAGGGAGCCCTGACAGAAAGGGCTTCGAGTTCACTTACTCTTCTTGCTGTAGTGATCGCTACCAAAAACACCGTTTTGAGAGTGATCAGCTTTAATGAGCAAGATTCTAACGGCTCAAAAGGTTCCCCTGTGAGAACCTGTAAAACTAAAGAAAGATCCCAAACCGGGAAGGGGGAGCTTGAAGCTGGTCTTTGCCTACCTAGGGCCCTGAAGAACCTTACGACCCAAGGATCTGACGCTAGATGTTTCTCTAAAAACACGCTCAAAGCGGAAACCTGAGCTTTTAGTGTTCCAAGCGCTAACCCCTTATCCGCCCCTGCCTGTAGGAACTCTAGAACGGCTATAGGGCTAAGCACGTTGAAGGAACCCTCTGAACACCAGCTGTTAAACCGTTTCCATACCTTTAAGTAAATGGACTGGGTTTCCTTTTTCCTACAGTTTAGAAGAGTGGCTACCAACCGGTCTGAGAAGCCCTTGGCTTTTAGCAATTCTTCCTCAGAAGCCACGCTGCCAGGTTCCATCGTCCTACCTGAGGGCAGAACACCGGACCTTGAGACAGGAGATCCTCCTGCACTGGGAGAATCCAGGGGGGTTCTACAGACAGGCCCTTCAAGATCGAGAACCACGGCCTCCTGGGCCAGTGAGGTGCAATTAGAATGAGGGTAGTGTTCTCCACTTGAAATTTCCTTAATACTGCTGGAATGAGCACTGGAGGGGGGAAAGCATAGCACCTGGAGAAACCCCAACTCTGTGCTAGTGCGCCCACCGCCAATGCCCCGTCCCCCCTGTTTATGGAGAAGAACGTTGCTACCTTCGCATTTTCCCTTGCGGCAAAGAGATCTATTGCAGGAATCCCCCATCTCCGGGTGATCATTTCGAATATTTCCTGCTTGAGAACCCAATTGCCTTCTCTCAGAGTTCTCCTGCTGAGAAAATCTGCCACCTGATTTTGTTCTCCCTTCAAGTGGACTGCTGAAAGGGACAGGATATTTGCTTCGGCCCATCTGAGGATGGCTTCCGCTAGGGCCCATAAGGACTTGCTCCTGGTGCCCCCCTGTCTGTTGATGTAAGCTACCACCGAGGAGTTGTCCGACCTTACCCTTACGTGATTCCCCCGAAGCTCCTTCTGAAAGGTTCTGAGAGCTAGATCTACTGCCCTCAGCTCCCTCCAATTCGAGGATCTCCTCGAGTCCCTCTTTTCCCAAATACCCTGTATTAATTGGGAGTCTAGGTGTGCCCCCCAACCTGAGCTGCTTGCATCGGTCGTGACCACCCTGGAGGTTGGCATGACCCACTCTAGACCTTGGGACAAATTTGCTCCCTTCCTCCACCACCAGAGGGACCTCTTTACCTGATCTGGAATCGAAACCAGAGAATCCAAAGATTCCTGGCTGTGATCCCAAACCTTCAGCACAAATAATTGTAGAGGGCGGTAATGTAACCCTGCCCACTGAACCGCTGGAAGAGCGGATGTCAGCAACCCTAGCGCTGACATGATCTTCCTTATGGAGTTCTGGTGGTTGCCCTGAAGACACAACAGAGCCCTGTCTATCTTTTGAATTTTTTCCAAAGGAAGAAAGACCCTTTGTACTGTTGAGTCCAACTCGTACCCTAGGAAAGTGACCCTCTGGGAAGGGATTAAGTTGGATTTCTCCAGGTTCAGGAGCCAACCCAGGCTTACTAACAGGTTTCTTGTGACCTGTAAATCCTGAATTAATTGTGCTGGGGAAGGGGCAAACAGAAGGAGATCGTCGAGATATGCGATCACCGAGACTCCCCTGAGACGCAGAAATGCCAGAACTTCTGCCATCACTTTGGTGAAGATTCGGGGGGAAGAGGATAGTCCGAAAGGAAGCGCTCTGAACTGAAGGTGTAGTACTTCCATTGGAGTTCTCACTGCCAGTCTGAGAAAACGCTGGTGGGACTCTGCGATTGGAATATGCAGGTATGCATCTTTCAGATCTATTGATGCCATGAAGCAGTTCGGAGGTAGGAGTGCTTTTACTGAGTAAACCGAATCCATCCGAAACCTTCTGTAGGTAACTGAGACATTCAGGGGCTTCAGGTTCAGGATGAGCCTGAACTTTGCCGAAGGCTTGCGAATCACGAAGACGTGAGAGTAGAAGCCTCTGCTTGTCTCTCCTTCTGGAACCCGTACTACCACCTCCTGTTCTTCCAACTCCTGAAGAGAGGAAAGAAGGGCAGATGATTTTTCTGCGCATTTTGGCAGCTCGGTGACAAGGAACCTCAGAGGAGGGAGTTCCGAAAACTCCAAATGGTAACCTCCTCTGACGATCCCCAAGACAAACTGATTGGAGGAAATCATTTCCCACTGTGGGAGGAAGGCCCCCAATCTTCCTCCCACCGTGACCCTGTCACTGAGATTTTTTGGGCTGTTCAGGAGGGCGAAAAATTGCTCCCCCGGGTCCCTTGCTTTTGAGTCCCCAACTTTTCTTCTGCTGAACCGTACGGGGTGGTACAACCCTTTTCTGGGGACGAGTCTTTCTTTTGGCTTGTTCCCCAATTTTCCTTTTAACAGGAAAGGCCTTTCTTTTGTCTGCTGTGCGATCTAGCACCGCTTCAAGGCCTGGTCCAAACAGTAGATCTCCTGTAAAGGGGATTCCACAAAGTTTAAGTTTGGATGCATTGTCTCCAGGCCAGGTCTTCAACCATAAGGCTCTCCTGGCAGAGTTGGTCAGGGCCAAGGACCTTGCCGACATCCTCACGGATTCCGCCGAAGCGTCCGCTATGTAGGCTATCCCTTTAAGAAGCATGGGAAAGGAGGATAGAATAGTCTCCTTTGCTGTCCCTGCTTCAATGTGTGCGCTAATCTGGGTGAGCCAATACTCCATGTTACGGGCCACCACCGTGGATGCCATGGCTGGCTTAAGATTTCCCTGTGACGAATCCCAGGCCTTCTTAAGAAGGTAATCCATCCTTCGATCCATAGGGTTAGACAGTACCCCCATATCCTCAAAAGATAGATCAGTGTGTCTGGACACCTGGGAAAAAGCAGCGTCTAGTCTGGGAGATTTATTCCAGACGAGAGTCTCTTCCTCCGAAAAAGGAAACCTACGTCTTAATGCCCCAGAAAAGAAAGGTTTCCTTTCGGGATCCCGCCATTCCTTCTTGATGGTATCGATCAAGACGTCATGCACTGGGAACACCCGCTTCTTTTGTTCCCCCATGCCCTTGTACATCCGATCATGGAGTGACAATGTCTTAGTTTCTTCTTGAATACCTAAAGTGGTATGAATCGCTCCCAAGAGCTCATCCACATCCTCCAGGGAAAGCTTATACCGCGAGATTCTGCTGGATTCCCCATCCAGCATCTCTGCGTCAGACTCCCCCTGGGAGTCTGAAACGACACTGTCAATTTCCTCCTCAGCTTCCTCCCTGGGACCCTCTGAATTCTCTCCCCTTGCAGGAGGAACATCCACAGGGCTGGATGGTACACTCTGCTGCGCTGGTGTAGGAGTGCTCGGAGGCTGGGGCCACTGAAAACTGGAAAAAAAGTTTTGGAAGGACTGAAAGGTACCAGAGAGTTCCTTCATAGAAGCTACCAGATCTACACCCTGCTCTACTGCCTGTTCCTTAAGTAAATCCTCAATACATTGTTTGCAAATAGCTTTAGACCAAGAGTCTCCCATAGACGTTCTACATGAAGGGCACTTCTTCTTAGAACCATGGGGGGACTTGCTCGTGGCTTTCTGAAAGACACAAAATACAGGAAGGGGCAGCATGAGCCTAAAAAACAGCAACACCAGCGCTACATAGAGGACCACCGGGAGTGCCCCCCCTAGGATCAACCATCACCAGGATCCCAGACACACTACCCTTCCCCCCGACCACCAAGGAGGAACACCAGTGGAGCTACTGGATACAAGTAAGGGAACACCTCCCCAGGTTTCCTCTTACCTTCGAGTGGCTGGTGCTATTATCTCCAGGAGTTTTTGAAGCCTCTGCCTCGGACATTCTCCCGTTGAGGAAGCGTGGTACGAATACGCCTCTAACAGCTACCTGTGCAACTGTGAAGAGAGGCCGCACCAGCCGAACGCTAGGTTCCCTTTCACGTGCCGCGTCCGGAACCGGAAGACGCGGATCGAACGAAGGGGTCCGCCCCCACCGGAACTGACGTCGCCCGCCTACCGGTCCGGCTTCCAGCTCCCAGCCGGCTGCGTACACAGGGGGGCCCTGGACGCCTTCGTTCAGCACCCCACTGGGCGAAACGCAAGGATGAACCTCTCCAAAGACTTCCTGCTTTCCCCAAGCGAAGATTGGAGTGCGTGTAAAGGTCAGTCGAGTATTCAGCTTCCCCAGCCGACTGGACTGTTTGTTCCGTTGAAACCCCCGCGGGTGAACGAACGGACGACCCCATAAACTTCCCGCTTTCCCCAAGCGGAGTTTAGGGTATATGGACAGTACGAACACTTCAGCTCCCCGCTGATAGGACTGTCCTGGACCGACCGATGAACGGTCGGATAGCCGAACGGGGCCAGGGCTCCGCTCGGGTGGCTTCAGTTTCACCAACCGAATTTAGCCTAAGGTTCCTTGGCGATGTCTCCCCGCCGGAGGAAACACCATAACTGAGGAACGAAGGGAGGAGGAGGCTTAAATTATGAAATTGAAGGCGGTGTTTCCTCAGAGGGGAGGAGCCGGTGTCTCTCTAAGGTGGCTGTCCTGAAAGACGATTGGGGAAATTTAGTTTATTTGATTTTTGTTATCACAAAAAAGTAGAAAATATCTTTTTTTTTTCAAAATTTTCAGTCTTTTTCCTTTTATATCGTAAAAAAAAAAAAAATCGCAGAGGCAATCAAATACCATCAAAAGAAAGCTCTATTTGTGGGAAGATAAGGACGCAAATTTCGTTTGGGTACAATATTGCATGACCGCGCAATTACCAGTTAAAGCAGTGCAGTGCCAAATTGTAAAAAGACCTCTGGTCCTTAGGCTGACAATTGGTCCGGGGCTTAAGTGGTTAAATATCGGTCAGGGGTCTTAAACATTAAACATGCTACCCAAAAACATAGAAAACATTTACTACCCCTTTCCAATACATGCACTTTTCCCCATGATTTTACTTTTAAAAGTTTCAAAATACAGAGAACCATCTCTTGCTTCTGTCAAAAATGTAGCAAGCTCATAACTTTGTGCATACAGTCTCTGCTACACTGAAATAGCAAACTGTTATCAGCCCTGCTCAGTTCTTTGTGGACAACATTAGGAGTAAGCTGCATAAGCCAGCACTGATCCTCAGTAGGACATGAAGTGTTACCAGCAGGATCACCAATTCAAAACCCATCTCTCAAGACCTGGTCTTCAATAGTCATGCAGTTAAAGCCAGCCCAGGAAACCCACATACAAAGTCCTAAACTGAAACACATCTGGGTGCAAGGACAATGCTTCCGATCCCAGGTGCTGTTGGCAGAGGTGGTCTTCCTGCCATTTGTCCATTCCTGAAATGTGCACAGCAGACAAGGCTGGAATATGAAGTTTTGCCCAGGACAAAAATCTCTACTTCTCTTGCTTTGGCGGACTTCTGGCTTCTGTCTGATGGTTGAGGATTGCTACTGCATTAGCATTGCCTGACTTAACCAGGACACTAATGGCTCTAGAAGGTTGATCACAAGATGGGACTCTACCAGCTGGCATCCATTGTGAGGATCTTCCAAAACATCAGAATCAAGGATTTACCCTACTCCACAGTTGAATTCCTGAGCCACCAGGCCAGAGATAACCTGGTCAGGGAAGTTTTTTTTGTCCTAAGGGACTGAAACATTTTGTCCTACGATGTCAGAGCAGTGCAATTTGCATCAATACAAAATGAGTGGGCACAAATCGCACTGCAAGAAATCCCATGCTAATTTACTATGAACGTGGTGCGATTCCTGTCCAAATCGCATGCAATTTCCCCCACTGCTCCTGTGTGTATAGAAGCACCATCTAGTGGCAGAGGGAGCTCTATTCCAGTAAGTAGGTAGAGACAGATTCTATATACACTCACATGCGATTCTTTATAGTGCGATTTGCACCAATTTTTTTTGTGTTGATGCAAAACGAATCACAAAGTATCGGTACTCAGTACCAGCAAGTACTTAACCTAAAGTATCTGTACTCACCGATAAAAAAACGGCATCGGTGCAACCCTAGTTTAAGTGGGAAGTGGATCAGAGTAAATGGAATTGCCTCAAAAAAGGAGGTTACCATCAAGTCCAGAACTCCCATGCAGAATACAGTTCGGTGGCTCCTGGACCGGAACACACTAGAAACCGTGTCACAGCTCTCGAACTGAAAAGTGCTCTGAGGTAACCGTACACAAAGGTCAGTAAAGTGCTACAAGCCAAGCACAGCCAAAATGTCCAAAGGTCACATTCTAGGAAGTCCAACTGGGTCTTGGTGCAGCCGCTCACAAAATTGAAACTTGACTGAAGAAAAAGTATTCTTCGGATAAAAAGAAAAAATTGCTACTAAAAATGGTTCAAAATGTTTGCTGCTCTCTATCGAGAAAAGAACATCCATCCTTCCAGAACACTGGCAAAGGACATAGGCATTCTGGAAGTGAAAGCGATTTCAGGCTGGTCACTTTGTTTTGCCAGTGTCCAAATCCTCCTGTAGATATCAGTTTATTCCAATTGTCTGAATTCTGTGTCCCTCAATTAACTAGAAAGACTTTTTTTTTTTATGTCATTTGTTTATCTACCCTTTCACAGAGACAAGGCAGCCAGGAAATCGGTTAACTAAATATAGAATACAACTACAACATGGAATGTTTGATTTTTAAAATGACAGTTAGAAGACAAAAGGTAGTTGCATTTTCCACTGCTTGTGTATAAGGTGTGCCCTCAGATCAAATATTAGCTAGTTATGGAAATGCTGGTTATGTGCCAAATCTGAGAAATCTTAGTTTAATCACTTCAATACAGGGCATTTATACACCTTCCTGCCCAGACCAATTTTTAGCTTTCAGCACTCTCGCACTTTGAATGCCAATTACTCAGTCATGTAACACTGTACCCAAACAATTTTTATCATACAAATAGAGCTTTCTTTTGGCGGTATTTAATCACCACTAGGTTTTTTATTTTTTGCGACATAAGTGAAAAAAGAGCAAAAATTTTGAAAAAACGCACACTTTAGTTTCGATGATAAAATTTTGCAAATAAGTAATTTTTGTTCATAAATTTGGGCCAAAATTTATCGGCTACATCTCTTTGGTAACAATAAACCAAATTAGTGGATATTATTTAGTCTCTAAAAGTGTTTCTAAAGGGTTCACATTTTTTAAAACAACAAACATGTCATACTTACAGCATGGACCCACTTTCTCAGGTACACCACTGGCGATCCTGGCCCCTCCTCTCACTGAGTGCCCCCAGAGGAAACGGCTTACTATGGGGGCACTCATGCGCACCCTATTCTGAGCCACCTCTGTGTCTATGAGTGCGCATCTCTGCCCTGCCCTTGATCCCTCCTCACTGGCTGCGATTAACAGTGGGAGCCATTTAAGATAAACTAAAATAATGTGGTTGCATAAGTGTGCACACCCTCTTATAACTGGGGAAGAAGA
>NW_027507748.1:446049478-446072142 GCF_037356315.1 Lithobates pipiens | reverse complement strand
GATAGAAGAAGAAGTTATTAAAATTTGGTTTCTCATTCACTGACAGGCAGTTCTGGAATGATTTGGTGTTTCATCACAGATACCTGACATTTTAACAGGGTGGTGTAGGCTTTTTATATCCACTGTACATGTGATTTTTTTTTATTGATTTTTTTTTAAATATAACATATGCAAACATCTCAAATAAACTTCTTTCAGTGTGTCACTATGGGGTATTGTTTGAATTAAATTCATTATTTTCCTCAAAATTCTACATTTTGGAATAATGGCTGCAACATAACAAAATGTGGAAAAGGTAAAGTGCTGTGAATACTTTCCGGATGCACCGTATATATGTAAAAATCTGTGTCTTTTTTACTAGAAAATTACAAAGAACCCTCAAACTAATTTTTTTAGCACTGGCTCTTGCAAATAAAATGGCGGTCGTTACAATTTTTTTTATGTCACGTCACATGGTATTTGCGTAGCGATTTTTTATTATTGAGCTAATATTTTTGGGTGTTTTAATGAGGCAGTAGTGGAGGTAAAGTTTGATTTATTTACAGCTTCATTTTATATTAATTGATTTTGAAATGTATGGGGATAGCTCTAAAAGTGCACAGCAGGGTGCATTAACTGATTTGAACCCAATCACTTAAAGCTCATCCAAAACGTAAGGGGTTGTAAATCCTCTAAGTTTTTCACCTTAATACAGTTTATGCATTAAGGTGAAAACCCTTCTATAGTGCAGCACCCCCCCCCCCCCCCCCCACCCAATCCTTTAACTTACCCCATCGTTCAATCGTTCCATCGACGGGGGCGAGCACAGCAGCTCCAAGCTGTCGCAGGTCTTCAATTGCATAGATTGATAGCAGTGTAGCCATTGGCTCCCCCTGCTATCAAATCCAGTGACATTAGGAGCAGGGGGCAGGGCCAAGTCCTGCTGTATGTGTCAATGGACACAGCAGCAGGATCTAGCAGCATACCCGCACGTGTGGTCCCTTGAAACGAAGGTCCCTGAGGGGGCACTCAATGCGGGAAAGAGCCAGGAGCACTGCTGGGGCCCCAGAAGAGGAGAATCAGGGCCACTCTGTGCAAAACACTGTTATTCTAAAAAAAATAAAAAAAAATAAGGGCACATGTCAATGTCATCAATTTGAGACACTTCTGAGATGAATCCGAATTCAATGATCAATGCATATGACCTGCATTCACCTGCTTCAAAACTGATTTTGCCTTCCCACAGGCTAGTATGATAATGAAAAATCCATCCAACATGAACAAGTCTTGATACAGGCCCTGAATATATATTTCTGCATTTCCAAAAAGTTGTTTCAGCTTTTTAAATCTACAGCTTTCATAAAACAATACCTGGTGATTCTGCTTGGAAGCGCCTAGTTCAGGCACTTCCTGTTATAGGATGACAATTGTCTCACAGTTTTACTCCTGTGTTGTCACCCCAACAGGTTGGTCAACAGAGACTATAATTATAGAGAGCTTTCTTACCAGTATATTCTAAAACACAATAGGCATACAGCTTATACACATTTCTGCTACAAAACAAAAAAGATAAAAGATATGCGTTCAGGAAAAATAATACATCCCCTATATTAAATGTACCCAAAACCTGAATAGAAAACATGTAGCATTAGGAGAATATTGAAAAAGATTGGTTTTTGGGGGGAGCTTCAGTTGTTCCTATAGTCCCCAGATGTGAAACATACAAGTCTCATAAGCTTGCTTTAGAAATAAATGCAGCTATTTACAGATGACATTTGCCAACTTTCACATTTTAGAGCTTTTTTAAAGCCTAAAAGGGTGCAGCAAATAGTGCAGCAAACAGGGTAGAAAAAAAAAACATTCATGTAATGATCACATCTACACCTGTATACACTTGTCCAACTGTTATGATTTATTTCAGCTCCCAGGGTTTAAGTTGGACATGATGACTTAACAGAACATTTATACATTAGGCCACATCAAGTACTGTCAGGGTAAGTCTTAAAGTGACACTAAACGATATCCTTATTCTCCAAAAGTATTCCACACATGTACAATTTAATAGTCTGGTAATCAATTTTTCAGTCAATTCTTACTCTGCTCTTCTGCCTCATTGTAGCATGTTGAACCTCTTTTTTCTTCTCACTTCCATTTGTTTGCAATGAGCAGTCCATGTTGGTTGCGGGTCATTTGCACTGCTCTATGCACACTACAAATCCCATAGTCCATTTCGAAACGGAGCAAGAGAGGGTGGCTACATTTCTATACATAGTGGGACCTTGGAGAACAAATTTAGTCACACTAACATTAAGTCAGATCAGAGCACCAAAAAAATATATATTATATTTTGAGTTTGGAGATTTGAAAAAGGGCAAGAGCAAAAAGGTATTTTACATAAAATCCTAAGGATGAAACCAAAGAATGTTTCATAAAGGAAGGGGGTCTTTAATAAGCATTTATACAGTTGGGAAAAAAAAAAAAAATACAAGAACCCTATGGAATTTTATGGATTTATTCATAAATGGCTCCTAAAATGGGGTTTGATGTTACAGTAATGACCACCATTTCCTTTGTCTAAATTCACAAGCAGCTGCACACGTTTTGCCTTTTTAAAACACATTGCTTAAAATGTTAATAGTCCACACTGCAAGTAGCATGTGAAACAATATACTTTGTAAAAGGCAGACCTCCTTGAGTAGCACCACCATCAAAGATCTCCTGTAGCCGATTATCTGTCCTTCACAAAATAAGAGCCACTTTGGACCAATTACAAAATTTGTTTGTGTAATTTTTCTCGTTCTAGCAACAATGTTCTATTAGGCTTCAGGTGATGGACCCCTGATATTTACCTACAAAATGTCTTAATTCAGTTGATTTTATTCAACCAATACAGTGCATACAGTTTGTCATAATATAAAAATCATTGCTTTGACAAAACAAATTGCAAAAACAGAACTAAATAAAACTTATAAAGTTTTCATAAAACAGTCTCTTCTAAAGTGCTCCAAAATGATATAGAAGGCGCCGACATGCTTCATGTATACATGCTGTGTCGTGTGCCAGAAAAAATAAAAAATAAAAAATTGACCCTCAGCTTTGCAGTCTGGGGGATAAAATATCCACCAGGCTTGACAAAACAAGTTCATAGTGAAGTACTGCATATAAGTGTTTATTTGCACAATCATAAGCAACACTTACAGGATTGCAGATAAAAACAAACATAGGAAAGAAAGCGAGGCTCTTCGTTGCAGCTTGGTGTGCGTTCCACGGAGGGCAGAAGTGGTGACTTGTTAGGAAACTGGAAATGCGTTAACGTGTTTCACCCCCTCCTCCAGGTCGTCATCAAGGACATCCCATCAGGAAGTTCCAGAGTCTTATCTTTTCTAAACCAGTAACAAGCATGCTCGACCCCCCAGACTGCAACGCTGAGGGTCCATTTTTTCTGGGGAGTGGGGATACGAGGGGAGTGTGGTGCACGGCACAGCATGTTTACATGAAGCACGTCAGCACCTTCTATATAATTTTTCGAGCACTTTATAAGACAGTTTTTTTAAAAGAAAATTTGTCATAGGAATGATTTTTATATCACAAATTGTAAGCTCTGTATTATTTTGATTGTCATTGAGGTGATCTGGCACCTAGTGGGCAGCAGCTGCAAGTTTCTTTTATTTCACTAAACCCATTTCACATTTTGTCACGGTTTGCTACTTATCGCGAGTATCAATTTTACAGTTGATTTTATTGTTCCCTTCATAACCAGTGGCCCAGACTCAGACCAAAAGCAACTCCAAATTATAAGTCTTCCACTACTTGAGGCTGGGTTCACCCTAGTGCAAATTGGATGCGGAGAAACCCGTATCGAATTCGCATGACAGGAGATTGTGACTGGCTCTATGGAGCTGGCTCACATATCTCCGTGGCGGCTGCAGGGCAGCTTGCACAGGAGTCTTGTGCGTCTTTGGCTCAGTTTCAGGTCCAAATTCAGGCAAAAATTCAGCCCGGATTCCTACTGAAACAGAACAGGGACGCACCGGACCTCTGCTGTGAGCCCAGCCTAAAAGTAGCATTTTTTGTCATTCGGTTGTACACTACTGTTGTCCTAGAGAGAGTAAAAGCACTGTTTCCTCTCTAGGCAGTTTGTCCAGCTAAAGATCGATAAACCATCAACACTTTCAGCCATGCTTTTGCTTTAGATAGTCTAGAAAAGAATTGGAAACCTTATCAAGTCTTTGTCACTGCTAGGTAGATTCACCCCGATTTGCTTGGTCAGCATTGTTCAAGAGACAGTAAGGAATTCAAGGAACATTTGGAAAATGTAACATTTTATAACTGTCACCAGATCAAGACACCTTGGAGACACCTATTCTGTTGACAAGAGGAGATTCTTAACTTTGTAGAGATCTATTTTTTATTGGCCACATTTTCGAGCAGAAAGCAAGTTTTTTTTTTTTTGTTTTTTTTTTTCAGAATTGTTGGCTGTTCTATGTTTAGAGCAGTATCCAGTCACAGCATAATCTGCACAGTTAGAATGCACTCCCTATGAGCACACTTAACCCTTTAATCGCCTGTTAACCCTTTCCCTCAAAGCACAGTGACAGTGCTTTTTTTTTTTAGCACTGATCACGGTATTGGTGTCACTGGTCCACAAAAAGTGTCACTTAGTGTCAGATTTGTAAGCCCTAATGTCACAGTCCAAAAAAAAAAAAACTAAAAAAACAAACACCACAAGCGCTTTTCGCCGCCATTACTAGTAAAACAACAAATCCAAAGAGTCCATATATCTATGCCATAGTTTGTAAACGTTATAAATTTTGTGTAAACCAATATACGTGCATTGGGATTTTTTTTTTTGGGGGGCAGAATACATATTAGCTGAATATATAGCAGAATACATATTAGCTAAAATTGATGAAGAAATTTGATTTTAAATTTTTTTTTATTGGGTGTGTTTTATAGCAGAAAGTACACACAAAGTTTCCAGTTCTGAGCGGTGAACTGGCAGATCATTTGTTCATATAGAGTATGAACAGAGATCTGTTAATTTCCCTGCACAGTCCCATCCCCCCCTTCAGTTAGAACACTCCCTAGGATACATATTAACCCCTTGATTGCCCCCTAGTGTTAACCCCTTCACTGCCAGTGACATTTTTACAGTAATTAATGCAATTTTAAATCGCACAGCTGTATAAATAATGGTCCTAAAACGTCCCAAAGATGTGTCAAAATTGTTCAACCTGTCCGCCATGTTGCAGTCGCGATAAAAAAAAAAAAATTAAATTATCGCTGATCACCGCCATTACTAGTAAAAAAAAAAAATAATAATAAAAATGCCACAAAACTATTCCCCATTTTGTAGACGCTATAACTTTTGCGCAAACCAATCAATACACACTTATTGCGGTTTCTAGATTGTAAGCTCTAACGAGCAGGGCCCTCTGATCCCTCCTGTATTGAATTGCATTGTAAGTGTACTGTCTGCCCTAGTATTGTAAAGCGCTGAGCAAACTGTTGGCACTATATAAATCCTGAATAATATTTTTTTTTTTTACCAAAAATAGAAAAAAGAATATGTATCGGCCTAAACTGAGGGGAAAAAAAAAACATTTTTTATACATTTTTGGGGCTATTTATTATAGTTAAAAATAATGTTTTTCAAAATTGGCACTTTTTTTTGTTTATGGTGCAAAAAACAAAAAACGCAGGTGATCAAATACCACCAAAAGAAAGCTCTATTAGTGGGGAAAAAAAAAAAAAAAAGGATGTCAATTTTGTTTGTGAGCCACGTCGCACGACCACGCAATTGTCAGTTAAAGTCACGCAGTGCCGAATCACAAAAAGTGGTCTAGTCTTTGGCCAGCCAAATGGTTCAGGGCTAAGCGGTTAAAGTAACGCAAAGCCATATTGCAAAATTACATGGATATATACAAAGGTGTACATATGCAAGTCAGTCAAGCTTTTAAATAAAACAGTAACAAAAGGAAGGAGAAGGCAGACAAACAGAAACCTAATAAAGATATGCTTGTGTGAACAGAACAAGTTATGTAAAACTAATAACGATATTTGACCACATTTCCCTCAGGAGAATAATCATCTGTCTAGATTCCGCAAATACTGAACGTTGAGCTCTGCTATTTATGAGAACAAAAGTTTTCCAAAACTGAGCGATAACTGAAGTTGCTCTCTGAATAAAAGTGGGAATTAATGTTATTATACTTACACTACAGATACTCATTTCCTTTTCACATATGTATTAACATGTGAATCCCTCACACCTTACAGTTATTAAATTATAACGGATTTGCCAAGTAAAAACACAACAAATTCATTTCTCCCCAGTGGGACTTTTAAGACTGTGCAAGTCATGTCAACTTTGCCAATTTCATCACTGAGACATGAACGAACGAACACTCCTGGTAATCACTGGACAGGGTCATGTTTTCAGATAATTTGAACTCTGCCATTTCCTATTTTTCTAAAGGCCCCTTTCACACTGACACGTGATTTTGCCACGGTTTCACTGAATGCCTGTGTAAACGTGGTCTATGGATCTCATCTCGCATGAAAGTCGGACCAAAGTAGTACAGGGACTACTTTGAAGTCAGTACGACTTGAAGATGCAAATATATGAATTGTTATCATTGGAAATCATGGGGAACAACTTGTCATGCGGCTTTGCAGTCCCAAGTCGCACAAGTGTGAAAGGGGCCTTAAGCATATCTAAAACCTAAAACATAACATAATGCAGCATAGCAGTCTTTAACCACTTCAGTCCCGGAAGGATTTGCCCCCTTAATGATCAGGCCATTTTTTGTGATCCGGCACTCCGTCTTTTGGTGGTATTTGCTCAGCTCTACGGTTTTTATTTTTACTTTTTGTTATAATAAATATCCCTACCCCTCCCCCCCCCCCAAAAAAAAATACAAAAATCGCAATAAGCATATACCGATTGGTTTTCACAAAAGTTATAGCGTCTACAAAATAGGGAATAGATTTATGCCATTTTTATTTATTTAGTTTAACTAGTAATGGCAGCTATCTGCTATCTTTAGGGCGACTGCAACATTGCGGCGGACATATCGGACATTTGAAACTTTTTTGGGACCATTGACATTTATACATTGATCAGTGCTATGAAAATGCACAGATTACTGTGTAAATGTCACTGGCAGGGAAGGGGTTAACACTAGGGAGCGATCAAGGGGTTGCGTGCGTTCTCTAGGTATGTTTTGTAACTGAGGGGATGGGACTGACTAGAGGAGGCGCCAGATCGCTGTTCCTACTTAGTAGGAACAGACGATCTGTTTATCCTCGCCTGTCAAAACAGGAATTTGACACACACACGTTCTGGCTCTCGTGCCCGCGATCGCGAGTGGCCGGCCACAGGCATCGGGTGTCCCATCATGCAGTGGGCGTTTGCTTGCTATGGCTCACATATATGGCAATTTGCGCAGGAGAGCCAACCTGCCACCGTATATGTATGGGAGCTGGTTGGGAAGTGGTTAAAGGTTTCCTTTTACTCTAGGGTCTTTTCACACAGGAAGTCTGCCCAGCAGACTCACCTTTGCTCAGCGGAGAATCAATCTGTTGATCCCCGCTGAGCAGGCAGATGATAGGTCCGTCTCCGCCCTCTCTCATTATGGGCAGATTGTATGAAAATGACCAGTTTTCATCTGATAGACAGGTGGAAAATAGAGTCACCATCCGTCTGGATTTCACAGACAGGATTGGATAGCAGCAGGTGTCAGTGGACATGTCACTGCTAACATCCGCTGCCCTATAGGAGTGAATGTAGCGTCCGATCAGGTCCACCTGAAAAACTCACAGGCGGACCTGACTGAAAAGCCCATGTGAAAGGGACCTGTGACAGGAGTCACTTTGGGCGGAGGGCTTGCGGAACCCAGCTTACCTTAGAGAGGTCAGGAAACTCCTTGTCCAGCTCCCCTGTGTCAGTCCATGTCTATCAGGGGCACAGGATGCCTGAGAACCCAAGTTGGGTCTGCACCAGACTCACTGTACAACCACACCTGACTAAGCATTTTCTGTTACCCGTTATCCATGGTTCTATGTGTGTGGTTTGTGTTGAAAGAATGAAAGGGCTCTAACTTGGGAAAGCAATATTTCAGAATATATGAAGATAAATTCATTTCCACTTTCCGACTGCTGGAATATTGTATGAGCTTGGACTAAGACTGTTGTAGACTTTATGTGTGGCTGTATCTCATTGTTTGATTGTTTTTTACCTTGTGTGCAACCCATCATGGGCTGTATATGTATTAGCTGTATGAGGGGGAATTTCTCCTGCAGCCCTTCCTAAAGAATGTCTGAGTGTGTCTCGATACTGAATTTCGTTTACCCTGCCCTGTGTCATTATGTAAGGGGGGGGGGGGGGGGGGGGAGTGTAAATCTTTGTACCTGTTTCAATAAACAGTCTTGTGCTTCTTACCACCGATGCCTCAACAAGTGACTGGGTGGGCTAAAGGATCTTGGATCCTGCTGGTACCGGGCAAGGGAAGCTTATATGGAGGACAAACTCCGAGTACAGGGGCCAGTCACAGGGCCTTAGTCTCAGAGCCTTTTATATATTTTAGAATATGTACATTGTAGATCTGCAGATTAGATACAACCCTCAAATATATATTTTCCCAAGACCCTGGAACATAAAATAGTGGCAGTCGCAATTTTTATGTCACATGACATTAATGCATTGCAAAGTTATTAAACCCACATTTTCGGTAAAAGAAAAAAAAAAAGAATAAAAATCAAGAAAGTTATGCTGGCCATACACTAGACGAAAAATGTGTTCAAAATTGGTAATTTGGACAGTTCGTTCGTTTATTGGCCAGTTAATGGGCACAAAAACGTGGAGAGTTTCTTTTTTGGCAGAAAAAAAATAGTTCGAAGGACAAGTTTGGAAATTTTTTGCCATATGAACGACAAATAGTCAAATTTACACGATTCTCTGACAGCAATACATTGTGTGTAAAGCGCATGATGTAAAGAAGTACCCTGAAGTTCATTTTGGAAAAAATTCATTAGAGCCTGTCTAACCCCCGTATCCACCGCCAGGGGAATTAATGGGCCCTCTTGTCCTGCCTCTATAGTGGGGGTGAGCTGATCTCATTTTTTTGTACTCTGTAATTGTGAGTTATATTTTGATTATTTTGTACTCTGTTCCTTTTATGGTCTACTTTAATGTATTATTTTATAGATCATCCTCCTGATGAAGCGGTCCCTCTGCAAAACTAGTTGAGGAAATCTTGTGTACCCCTTTTTTTGAAACTCTTTGGGGGGAACCCGCTAGGAGTTCACTAATTGTGGGGTACGCACTATTATTTTAATGCATTGTTTGTAGTTGTGCTTTTTGTGTCTTTATTAAACTATATACAATTTTATTTTTTGTTTCTTGTTGATCATAAAGTACCGGCATAGCCCAATTTACAATCCTATTGGATGTAACTGCTTGAGGGTTAGTATGAGCAACTGCCCTGGCACTTACATACCAGCCAATTCTTTTACATTATGAACTCTGGATGATGGTACTTTTACTTTATTTAAATTTATGTGAATCTAAGGCTATACTCACATGTTGATACTACACATAATATGGGCGAATGGCACGAATCATCAGCAAGGCACTCCGTGGTGGGGAAAAGATAAGCGCAAAGTTCTCGGTGTAATTTTCTAGTTACGATTCCCACATATAGGCTCATTTTGAAAGGGCTGCAAGATAATCAAGCAAGGCTTGATGCTGAAAAGCAAATCACAATTCTTGTGGAGTGCCTGCACAGGAAAGAGGGAAAAATCTTACTTTTGGGTTGTATGCAAGTAGTGATTTGTCAAATGGACCTAGCAATTGTGGATAGAGCTTCCTGTGCACCATGAACAGAGCTTAAGCTCGATGAATCAAGGCCTTGGCTACCAGACTGCATTTGCACTCCACTGCCTAGATGTAATTAAGGCTGTGCAAGTCTAACACCACCTTGGGCAGGAAGTTCTGTGTCCTTGTTGAGTACAAGAAAAGGTTCTTCAAAAAGACAAAGCTGCATAATCCTACACTGTCCAAATCAAAGTGATAGCCACAAGACAACCTTGTGTGAAAAAAAAAAAAAAAGTGATGAGAAACATCCCACATACACAATACACTCAAATAGCTCCACAGAGTAACTAGGGCACATACCACAGGTCAGAATGAACTCCACTTCTCAAAGAGCATCTGCCCTGATCATTTATGTCTGCAATAGCCTTGGCATTATCACATTGGATCATGACTGCCAGTCCCAGGAGTAGGGAGGCTCAGTGCTAAAGGGCAAGCCAAACAGACCTGAGCTCAAAGAAGGCGATTGGCATCCGCATCCCCTCCAACGACCACATTCCCCGAACTGACAAGGAACCCAGGACATTGCCTAAGCTTCCTTCCACCCCATAAGGAAACAAAAATATTCCACCTTACCAGGCGTGGCATTGCCATCACCCCTGCACTAGCCCATTGTGGCTCGCATCCATGGACACTGGGTGATATTTTCACGATTACAATTTTTTTTTTGCACCAATATCTTGCACTTTAGTTGTACTTTCTACGAACAAATTTGTGGACCAATACATCCAGACACTTATATTGACACTTTTTGATGGACTTTAATTTAAAGCGGGAGTCCGCCGGGTCTCCGCTTTTTTTTTTTTTTTTTAAAGCTAGCAGCTACAAATACTGCAGCTGCTGACTTTTAAAATAGTGACACTTACCTGTCCAGCGCGCCCGCGATGTCGGCCCCCGAAGCCGATCTCCCGATCGTCTTTCGGGTGCTGCCGCCGCCATCTTGGGTACGGGAATCAGGAAGTGGAGCCTTTCGGCTTCATTTCCCAGTGCCCTACTGCGCATGCGCAAGTCGCGCAATAAGGACGGTCCCCGCTGCCTCTGGGATCTGTGCGTTTCCCAGCAGGCAGCGGGGGACTTTCGGAAAGGGGCGTAATCTACGCCCCTTTCCGCAGAGAGCTATCCCGGAAGTGGGTGCAGATACCTGTACTGTACAGGTACCTGCACCCCCCTCCCGCCTGAAAGGTGCCAATTGTGGCGCCGGAGGGGGGGGGAGGGTTCCGATGAGCGGAAGGTCCACTTTAGGGTGGACCTCCGCTTTAAATCAAAACAGTGTCAAACTGGTCCATTTACTTCACTAAGACATGCAACAGCTCTCAGGGCTATATATGAAAGGATCAGCTCCTTACAGTAACCTGCACTTTGCTCTGGCAGTAGGATGGGCCCTTCCACTCACACTGCCAGAACAAGGCCAAGTGGCGATCAACCTTTCACTGGGAGCTTTGTATTCAATTAATGAATACAAAGCTTCCTCTAATGATAGGCTCCCCCGCTGGCCAATCGGCGGCACGCGTGTGCCCACATATAGCCGTGTATGAGCAGGTGTACAGCTACAGCAACTTGCACAGCCGAGCCAACCTTCCATAGTATAACTGTGGCGGCTGGTCGGCAAGCAGTTAATGTACACGGTACGTTCTAGAACCTCACCTGAATGATTTAACGTGATATTAACCGACATGTAAAAATGTCAGTTTTGCCGCCTTTTCCAATCCCCCCCCTCCCCCCCGAAAATAGTTAAAAATGTTTCGCCATTAAAAATGCCTGTAAACACCAGTTAACGTGTTTACCAGCTGTTTCACGCATTTGGCGTCTGTGTACATGTACTGATAAGATAACAGAGGAGAGTTCAGGGGCAGCTGAAAAAAAAACACCCAACTGCTCCCAAACATCCGTTCACCAGCAGCAGTGTACATGAAACCTTAGTGGATTAGATTGTTTGGATCAGCTTGGTCCAAACTATTTAAACTTCACTAAAAAGCTGGGAGATCAGCTGAGGAAGTAAACTCATCAGGGTTTATTTCCTCTAACTATATTTCAACAGAAATCACATCATACATGAGTAGAAAAAATAGAAAGACTAGATGAAAAATTACTTCCTAAGCTTAAAAATGAAAAATACCTTTAGAAAATAAAATAGAATAAAAACGGCACTTTTTTTGCATTGTGTGCATGCATTCCTCTGGACTTTTATAAAATGAGGTGGCACAAACAGCAATAGTAGAACGTAAACAGCAACCAACCACATTACAGTTGTCTAATCAGCTTGGGGGTCATTTGATGGGTTATAGTGCTTTAGCTATGCACAATTTCTGATCAGTTGTGGGATTGGGATGTCTATTCCAATGAAAACTGCTCCAACACAGTGTGCATTAATATGCAAAAAAATGTGTGCGCTTTTAAGGCACTGCAGCAGACTGGGCTGGTAGGAATGAACCCCAAAGATCTGTTACAGTCATTGCAAGCATGCTTTTAAAATTGCTAGTTTGCCAGCCTGGCTCTTGCTTTAATAATTTGTTAGTCATTGGCTTTGGAATGTGATATAGTTTAAATCCTTTGGCAAAATGAAACAATAAATCTGATTGGGGCTAGCAATATCCGCATCCACATTTATCTCATGACAGGATTACGTTATGCAGAGCTGAACAGAATGATTTAGCCCAAGGAAGCCTTTATCTATGATTAAATATGTGGGTCATAATGTTTACTGAACAAACTTGTCCTGGAGCTTTAGACAATGCCTCACTTGTGCCCAATGCAACCAATTACATGCACGCCAAAATGCTTTAAATAGCTACCTGGCAGTGAAATCTGCTATAACAAAGTAGTATAAATAATAAAACACTCACCACCTGCATTCCCGCTAACAAAGGTAATACCACGTTCCTTGCACCAACATTGCACATGCAGAATGTATTGCTTAATATCAAAGGAAAATCTATACACTGCTTGGGATAAACAGTTATGGTAACTTGCTGATTGGAACACTTCACATACTACAGACCTGAAATATTCAATGTCTTTGAGGTGTGCGTTCCCCATAGTAAGCACAATGCAGGCATGGCTTGAGAGATTGTTGTGTTGGGCTGAAAATGTTGCCATTGTGTAATATTCGACTTAATTATGCTACTTATTTGCCATTTGAAAATAAAAGATTTACTCTAGCACAATAGTTTCAAGCCCTTGGTGCATTATGCTTTGGAAACAAGAAAAGGTTTTCAATTGGGCTTATTGTGTTTTACACAGTCCACAAAATCTACTGGAAAAAGGTTCTGCTTTGTATATCAGACATGGAGGTAAAAGCTGCATACCAAAAATGCATAATAAAAAATAAAAATAAAAAGTATAAAATTTGGGTACAATGTTGCATGAATGAGTGACTCTCAGTCAAACTATCCCAGCACAGAAAACTGAAACACAGCCCGATAATGAAGGGGACAATACAGGCTGGTACTCTAAGAGCCAAATCTCGTCGCCCCTCTAATTCTATTCCCTGCAGCTGCTCTAGTGCTTGAATAGTAAAGAAACATGTATTAATTACTTTGATCCTCTGTTTTAGGTCTGTTCAGTACAGCGTGTGTTTTTTCCTATAATTTGAATGCGAAATGCCTTCTTTGCAGAGCCCTGCTATGCAGTTAGGTGACCTCTCCTTTAACTTGCATTTATCAGAGGAAAATCTCAGCCTCCCACTGTACTCGCTTGCTCAGGAATTGAAGCAGAGTGAGGTCACATGACAGGACAGCATTGCTCTGCAAAGAATGTATTGATTATAAACTTAGCAAAACACACACTGTACTGAACAGGGACCTAACAGAATTAAATTAATGCATGCGACTTTACAACCACTTTAAGGCTAGGTTCACACTGCTGCGGTGTACGAGATCGGATGTGATTTGCACCGCAGTGCAAATCGCATTCGATCTCTGTGCGATGCGATTTCAGCCATACAGATAGTATGGCTGAATTTGCATCCGGACCAAACTAGTACAGGACCCTTTTTTGGTCCTCAGCAGAATCATATCGCATGGGTGTTCACACCATGCGATCCGATTCCTGTCCGAGTTTGCAGATCGCACTGCAATATGCAAACAGATTTGGAGGTGTCATTAACTTTTCACTGACACTCCCAGCAGTTCGCATAGGGCAGTGTGAACTGCCGACGGGAGGCATGCGATGCGGGAACCCGTAGTAGACTCGCAGCGTTCCCGCATCGTAGTAGTGTGAACCCAGCCTAAAGCTCAACTCTAGGTATGGATTTTTATTGCATAACCCAACTTGGACTAATGTAAGCATGCATATGCCATACCTGTTGGACCAGTGAGGAAGCAAAGAATCACTACTACAGCAATCGCTGGGGGTCCCCAGCTCCCGTGCCAAGCAGCTGCCCTGCTGCATTGTAGGCACAGACATTCTGAGTGGTTGAGGTAGGAGGCCGGATGTGACTTAAATTTTTTTTAAAGAATTCTGTAAATGGCACCTGTGCCGAGTGAGGAAGCAACCCCCTGTGGTTACTATGCAGCAGGGCAGAAGCACAAGACCAGCTAGAGAGCAGCAATAACTGTAAAAGTGGTAACTTCTACAGCGATTCTCAACTGGCATATGCATACTTACATTGGTCCAGTGTAACTATGCAATAAAACCCATGCATGGAGTTCAGCTTTAAGGGCTGGTTTAAACTTGTGTTGATTATGAAGAATGACGCAAAACTCATTAACGCACATACAGCATTTGAGACATGTTCTGACACTGTTTTTGAAGCTTTGGAAAATCATCAAGAAAGTGTGTTAAATATCCAGTAAAGTGTTTTGGGGGGGAAGTGCTTAAAGAGGAAGTGATGTAGAGGAAATTATCTACTTTAAGGACTGGCTGAGTTGTGGTGCGATAGCAGGCATTTTTGTGACTTCCATGTAAAGTGGATTTATGTACTTTGAACTGACACCTGGCTTGGTCCAGCTCAAGATTATGGAAAACATGGTGCCGCAGAAAGAGGAAATTGCACCAGTATTTGTTGCATCCCAGTGTCTCACTGAGAATTTCCAAGTAGCATTTCTATATTCTTTAACCACAAATTGTATGTGCACCCCCAAGTTCTTTGATACCAGCCACATGAAGGTGTCCCAGTTTGATGCCCTTCTTGAGATCGTTAATACCTCGAATGATGCAAGCCCCAACTGATATGAGGCATCCTTAGTCACCAGAAGAATGTCTAACTTTGTGGAAAAATCATGCCCAAGTATCCTCTTTATTGCCATTTCTGAAGAACATTTCTCTATCAAGTCCCCCTGCCTTGTGACTGGCAGGGAGCAGATTCCATAGCGGATATCCGTCTTAATATCAGGTATTAAAACTGCCCAATGCCCACCTCTTCTATAAATACTGATACATTAATATTAGCCTTAATGACACTTGCTAGCACTGTCACTTCCATGTGCCAACATTTGCTGGCACAGAACACTTTATTATTGGTAATAATGCTTAATGCCTCTGCTCCTGCCTAGCAATGTCAGCATTTTTGGCTGGCTTAAAGCTCTTGCCAGCACACAGAAGCACACAGCTGCTCTGTGCAAACAGGAAGCGGATGGAGCTGCTCTGTCCCAATTCTCTATTATTGTGCATTCTGGGATACAGGAACCTCCACTGCCTGCTATAAGCGCGGTTAAGGTGCAGTTAGTGTCTTACCACTGGAATATTTGAGGAGGCTGATGAGCGGCCATGCCTCCTGAAAGGGACATGCTGCTTAACTGTTAACACAACTCTCGCCCAATGTGTGTACTACACTGTTTGGTGGACACTATAATATTCCTGGCAGGCAATGAATGTTACGAGGCTTTAAAAACACTGATTAAATGCAGTGTAAACACAAGGTATTGACGGATGTGTAAAGGAACCCTTACAGCTTTTGTCTACTGTCCATATTAATCATTAAAGGCTGCTTTGCTAGGAATTTGAGGAATGCCAAAATTGTCCCCAAATACGTGTTTCTAATGTCAGTGTGAACAGGGCCTTAAGCTATATACTGTATTTGTGGTGACGAAGAATGAACTGCTTCCCAGCATGATAAAATGAAATCACATAATAGTGATGTGCTTATTTGATGAATGACAAGGATTTCACAGTAAACAGAAGCTCTTCCACTTTTCACAGGACCATTTTAAATGAACAATCCCGTGGAAAGTCAAAACCCACAGGGTATGCATCAAAATAGAAAGACACACACAAGCCCATTTACCACAGTGTCTGAGGGAAGAACAGTTTCAGACAGTCTAGATTACCCATAAACATGTATCAGTTCTCCTTTTCATTCACCAGCCCCAGTATGGGATATTAAATACGTAAAAGTCCCCCCCCCCCCCCACCCCAAGACCCATTAGAGTTGATTAGAATCAATAGAATAGGCAGTAGTTGTCCTAACAAATTCCATATTCTACTCCACTGTTCACAAAAAATACTTTACTGAAGTAAGCCTGGGGACTTCTTTATTTGTCACAGCCATATATTGTAGCAGGTCAGAGTATTTACTTATTCACGCATTTCAAGCCACTGCCAACTTCGTACTTTGAAATAATGTCAGTCTGACCAAAAAGATAGATACACAAAACATTATGTCCATTTTATTACAATAACACAAAAAGAGGAACGTGTTGGCACATGTGATAAAAATATAACCAAACCCTGACATCTGCTTTTAATTGCCACAAAGCAGTGGGAAATTAACATGTGCTAGTACAAACAAACAAAAAAAAAAAAATGTTTTGAATCTCTATTATCAATTAACACATGGCAATAAATGTGTTAATGGGCATTGAATCCCATTTCTCATTAAAATGTATTCAGACATTATTTCTGCATAAAGTTCTGGTAAAGTAAACAAACTTTCATTGAAGGAAATATCTGTGCAATTAAACATATTATACAGGCTTAACCAGAGTGGAAGACAAAGGCAGTTGAAAAACTAAAGCAATAACTTGACAGTAGAATATTCTATGTGAATTTTTAAATTCAATGACAAAATCGAATTTGTGATGAACATTTATACAGGGTTATGCATCCAAACATAATACAGCATTTTCTGCTCGATGACCACCTCACAATTCTTTATAGCCATAAGCATTAACAAAGGTGAACTTTAATACCAAATAATAGCCCTCCATAACCAATCTATATTCCCTATATAAAGTACAACAGCATACCTAAACTTAAATAAGTACTGCAGCTTTAGTCCTTAGATGTGATGGCTGCATTCATTTTCTTTTTCTTAAACATGATTTATTTATTTCCCCACACAACCATGCTTACTTTCTTCACTGTATCTTAAAAGGGAAGTCCTCTTCACCGGGAGTGGGAGGATTAGTAGTTTACTGAAGCACACCAGATTTTTTTTTTTTCACCTTTCAGGTAAAGTCCAACCTCAGGCTGGAAGAAAAAACGCGTGGACAGGAGTGCGACCGCAGCTGGAAGCACCTTAGGGTGGAGGCTGCGTGGGACTGGCACCACTGCTGGGGGGAACTTGCTGGAGCAGGGAATAAGGGTAATACATTTACCCTTTACAGTGGGGGAAGGAGGGGGTCACCGCAAGGTATTATTTATTTTTTGAGTTAGGCTCTAAGCAAGACAAAGAAACTGTATTTCTAGCACGACTAATGGGCATTTTCTGTACTTGCTGAAACGGTTGTCGAAAAAAAAAAAGAAAAGGAATGCAGCCACCCCAGTTCAAGGATAGATAATCTGCAGTATTTAAAATATTTATTTTTGAATTTAAATATTTGGTACACAGAAATATGTGCCTTTTCTTACAGAGGGAGCGTTCTGTGGGGGATCTGAGTGTATTAGGCACATAGACGCTTTTGGCCAGTTATCAGCAGAGGAGTTTATGGGCTGTTGTTCGAATGCCCTAAAATTGCATTGAAGAACAGTCCTAAAAACACCAGTAAAATCTGTTAAACGCGGTTTAACGATGTAAAACTGAGTGTTAAGCCTCATCAGGCGTTTCTCTGCCTCTAGTCAAAATCAATGGTTCCCTATGGGAGCCCATTGGTTTGAATAGAAGTCGCACCATAAGTCAGACCATGATGATCCAACTTGCTGTGCGACTTGTGTGCTGAGGATGTAGAAGGGGAACCCCCTCCAAAATGGAAAAAAAAAAAAAAAAAAAATTTAAAAAATTGGCGGACTTGGCCCCCACACCAAAAAACAAAATGGTGTGGGGTGCCCCCCCGAAAATCCATACCAGACTCTTATCCGAGCACACAGCCCAGCAGGTCGGGGGGGGATGAGTGAACGAGCAAGCACCACCCCTCAATCATACCAGGCCACATGCCCTCAACATGTTGGAGGACAAGGGCCTCTTCCTGACAACCCTTTCCGGTGGTCAGCAGGCGGATGTTTTTGGGAATCTGGAAGCCCTCTTTAAGTAGGGGTCCCCAGCACCCCACCCTATGTGAATGAGTGTGGGGTACATTGTAACCCTACCCATTTACCTTCTCTCTCCAATGTCTTCTCACTATTTTGCCAGGTCTGACGCTGTACTCTCCCTCTGTTGTTCTTCCAATGTTGACCCAATGCGATCTCCCGATGTAATGCTGGGTCCACCGTGTGCAATGACTTATATGGGCATGGGGCTGGGCCACCCACTAAAGTCATTCAGAGGCCCCGCCTCCTGATGCCCTTTCCAGGGCATGGTGGGATGTGACATCACAAGGGGGTGGGGCCTCCGAATGGTGTTAGGTGGCCCCGCCCCATGCCAATATAAGTCATTGCACACAGTGGACCCAGCATTGCATCGGGAGATCACGTTAAGGCATCATGAAGAACAGAGGGAGATGACAGCGGAAAGAACCGGCAAAAGAGAAGACAGCGGAGAGAGAAGATCCAGCAGAAGACCGCACAGAGAAGAGATGAAGAGGGAGAAAACATCGCCGGAGGGAAAAAGTCTGAGAGGGGAGAAGAAAAGACATGGCGGAGCTGCCTTAATAAAATACTTTTAAAACCTATGTACAGTGAGTGTTTTCTGACACTTTTTTCTTAGGTGAATGGGTAGGGTACAATGTACCCCATACTCATTCACATAGGGTAGGGGGCCGGGATCTGGGGGCCCCCATTCTTAAAGGGGGCTTCCAGATTCTGATAAGCCCCCCCGCCTGCAGACCCTGACAACCACCGACCGGGTGTTATGGGGAAGAGGCCCTTGTCCTCATCAACATGGTGACTAGGTCTTTTGGGGTGGGGGGTGCAGGGCTCCCCCTGCCCCAAAGCACCCCCCCCCATGTTAAGGGGATGTGGCCTGATATGGCCCAGGAGGGGGGCGCTAGCTCACCCTCCCTCCTATCCTGACCTGCTGAGTGCTTGGGTAAGGGTCTGGTATGAATTGGGGGAGGGGGGGTTCCCTCTAAAGTTCATACCAGGCAGGGGTCCCCCTTCAACATACTCACCACACAAGTCGCACTGCCAATCATCATGACCCAACTTCTGGTGCGACTTCTATGCAAATCAATGGGCTCCCATTGGGAACCATTGATTTTGAATAGAAGCAGAGAAACGCGGCTTAAAGCTTGTGTGGCTAAATGTGCATTGACGCCAATGCAAAACGCTCATAAAAATATTGTGTTTTTATAAAAGCTTTATCCTGCAAGCAATCTTATGCCCAGAACGACTTTTTGGAGCATCCTGTGTGCACGGAGCCTTACAGAGCCAATTTGTCAAGAATGTTTATGTTTAAAGTAAACTTCACTAAGATTTGCTTTGTCATAGCACCTCTGCTTTATTAGGACTTACTCATCGTGCTTAGCTTTAGTAATATAAACTGGGAATAAAGACAAATAAGCCATACATTAAATGAGCTAAAAATCACTAGTGGATGTTTACTGTATTCTGGATTCTTTATGCAGCTATGTGTAAAGACAATATTTTTCCCCACAATTTCACAACATTTACATAAAGCCGTCCATGAAAAGTGACAGACTGACAATTTATAACGCTGCTAGGGGTGCCTCAGTAGGTGCAACAGTTAATTTTTTTTTTAAACACATTTTAAAACCTTGACAATTTAATGTTTCTTTTGTAAGTATATTGCAGGCTTCATTCACAATGGCGCTGCAGTCTGTACGCCATAATTTGATTGTTTTTATGTGGCTGGAGCCTCAAGGTGCTGTGTGTAAGTATATGGGGAAGTATTTGTATAACAAATATTATACATTTTATGAATTATTCTTATGCAGTTACCAAAATACAATATTTTTTGTAACGCTTGCCCTAAAGAATGTTTTTGTAAAACACAAGAAAATGAAAGTGCAATAGCATTACTGGTACATAGAGAAAATATTACACACTAAAATTAAAATCAACTTTATGACGGATGTGAGTTGCAAATAGGTTAAAATTATGAATTAGAGAGGAAACAATAATGCTTACTGTTCGTGGAAGTCCAGCATTGGTGGTTCAAACCGGATTGGCCTGCAGTTCCCCCTGTGCAAGGACACGCTGTAGAGAAAGAGATAGGACTGTAAGAACAGAGACAATAGAAAACTCATCTTCTTCTTAGCAGATTATGAACAGGTGTGAGCACAAGTGCCTCTCACAATGAAATGCCCAAAGGACTACAGTAGTCCGTGTTCAAGAAGGGGGAACTTGACAAACTTGTTTCGCTAGAGAAGAAATGCCACAGCTATTTAACTAAACCACTTGGTAACACTGTTGATAGAAACCATGTGATTCTGGCTTCAAGTCACTTTTGTATCCACTCTGTGTCGATCTGTCTTTCTACACACAATGTGTATATAAATACACACACACAAAAAAAATATATAAATATAAATATATATATTTTATTTTTTTAAGGTGGCTTTTCAATATATTGTTTAAAATCACATGAACTGAAAAAAAACATTAAGTCTGAGTAAAACACAAGGACACAAGGGAGTTTTGCAGCACAAGTTAACAAAGCAGCAACATTTTCCTTAGAATGTACCCCCTTCATGACCAAGCCATTTTTTGCTATGCGGCGCTGCGCTACTTTAACTGACAATTGCGGTCATGCAGCGCTGTAGCCAAACCAAATTTATGCATTTTCACACAAAGAGCTTTCTTTTGCTAAATTTTGATCATAAGTATAAAATTAAGGAAAAACCGCGCTCAACAAACCTCCTGCAGGGGTGCATTCTTCTGGTGAGTGGGGGACCTTGTGGGGGAACACAGAAGTCACGTTGGAGATTGCACAAGAAGCACTATAGTCACATTTGAACTTTCTGTAATTGCACCATTGAAGATTTTTTTGGAAATTTGGACACTATTTTTGCACTTTTGGTTATTATGGATTGTTTTTTCCAATTTGGGGGTTAATTGACTCTTTGCTTTTTTATATATATATATTTTTTGCTTTTTTGTTTTTATATTTTTTGTTTTTTGTTTTTTTGTTTTTTGTTTTTTCACTTGCACTTTTTTGATACAATTTTTATGTACTATTAACATTTTGGTCTTTCATATATATGCTTATATTAGCATTTTGCATTTATAGGTTGGATTATTTTGAATTTTAATTTCATTAAGCACCTTTATATACACCTCCTACTGGTTTTTTTTGCATATCTTGGCGATAATGCGATTTTAGGCAACAAATTCTTTTATATATACCTATATTAGCGTTTTGCACATACAGTTTGCATATTTGGGATTATAATTCCACTAGCACATTCACACACGCCTCCTACTGGGAATTTGCTCACTTAACCTTATTTTGGCGATAATGCGATTTTAGAGAATATTGCTTTTTAGCGATATAGATACAAATCTTTTGTTTTCTTGTTTGTTGTCGCTTGGTTTTTGGTTCTTTCCTTTTCCTTTGTTTACTGGAACTGTCAATCTCAGAAATTAATCTACAGTAGGAATTTTGTTGTTTTTTGGGACATCTGAGTAGCTTGTAAATTAAAAATCGCAGAATAGCAGTTTTTTGGGGTTATACCTCCTTTTATTATATATATATTCTTTAAGATGAATGCATGATATATTCGGGATCATATATTGATATACATACATATAAGGAGTTTTATTTGTAGGTAGCGCCAATTACCCCGGTTACCATATTGTTCTAAAATTTGATCATGTCTGTGTATTATATATATATATATATATATATATATATATATATATATATATATATATATATATATATATATATATACACACACACACACACACACACACACACACACACACACACACACAACAATTTTGAAGAAAAAAAAAAATTTCTTTGCTGCTATGAAACACATGCCATAAAAAAAAAAAAAGCAGTAAAGCTACATGAAACAGTCTAAAGCCCCATACACACGGTCGGACTTGTACAAACTTTTCCGTGGACTTTTGTACAAAGTGTGTTGTCCACAAGTTTGTATTGCATACACACGGTCGGACTTTTTGACAACAAACACGAACGTGGTGACGTCACAACGTACGGACGCCACTTCAAAAGAGGACGTTCAATGACTCCAGCGCCACCTTTGGTCAACTTCTGTATTGTAGTCTGATCGTTTGCAATGGTTCTGAGCATGCGTGTTTGTACCTTGTACAAAAGTCCGATGCTTTTGCATACACACGGTCGGACTTTGCTCCATCGGACTTCTGTTGTCAAAAAGTTTGTCCGTTCGCAGAGCCAACAAAAGTCCGATGAAAACAGAAAAAGTTTGTCCGATGGAGCGTACACACAGTCGGATGTTGCTCCAAAACAGCTAATTTGCATGTTTGTTGTCAAAAAGTCCGACCGTGTGTACGGGCCTTAAGTGTTTTAATTTAGCATAATTTCAAGCAGTTGGGCAATGTGAAACTC